>NW_027523442.1:0-47936 GCF_052094955.1 Ictidomys tridecemlineatus | reverse complement strand
CTATGGTTTGTTTGCTGTTGATGTAGCCCTAAGCAGAGACTGGCGAGAATCACTTTCATGGAAAGGGCCTGCCAAGCTTCCAAAAAACTACGAGTTGCCTGAAATCTCAGCACACACTTTTTCACCCAATCTTGATGAAACTTTCAGGTAATGATCAGTACACCAATCCCACTTGGCTCGCCAAATTTCGTTCTTCTAGGTTAAACCGTTCGTTGGCAGTAACCGGTTTCATTTTGAGGTTTCACTCTGTTTTCTCCTATAGGGATACATGTATTTGGAACTCTAAATCAAACACGGTTTTTGCTAGCTCTTTGAAGCTTGACACAATAAAGCAGTTTCAAGTTCTATCTCTATGGTTTGTTTGCTGTTGATGTAGCCCTAAGCAGAGACTGGCGAGAATCACTTTCATGGAAAGGGCCTGCCAAGCTTCCAAAGAACTACGAGTTGCCTGAAATCTCAGCAAACACTTTTTCACCCAATCTAGATGAAACTTTAAGGTAATGATCAGTACACAAATTCCACTTGACTCGCAAATTTTCGTTCTTTTAGGTTAAACCGTTCGTTGGCAGTAACCGGTTTCATTTTGAGGTTTCACTCTGTTTTCTCCTATAGGGATACAAGTATTTGGAACACTAAATCAAACACGGTTTGTGCTAGCTCTTTGAAACTTGACACAATGAAGCAGTTTCAAGTTCTACCTCTATGGTTTGTTTGCTGTTGATGTAGCCCTAAGCAGGGACTGGCGAGAATCACTTTCATGGAAAGGGCCTGCCAAGCTTCCAAAAAACTACGAGTTGCCTGAAATCTCAGCAATCACTTTTTTACCCAATCTTGAAAATACTTTCAGGTAATGATCAGTACACCAATCCAACTTGGCTCGCCAAATTTTGTTCTTCTAGGTTAAACCGTTCGTTGTCAGTTACCGGTTTCATTTTGAGGTTTCACTCTGTTTTCTCCTATAGGGATACATGTATTGGAACTCTAAATCAAACACGTTTTTTGCTAGCTCTTTGAAACTTGACACAATAAAGCAGTTTCAAGTTCTATCTCTATGGTTTGTTTGTTGTTGATGTAGCCCTAAGCAGGGACTGGCGAGAATCACTTTCATGGAAAGGGCCTGCCAAGCTTCCAAAAAATTACGAGTTGCCTGAAATCTCAGCAATCACTTTTTTACCCAATCTTGAAAATACTTTCAGGTAATGATCACTACACCACTCCCACTTGGCTCGCCAAATTTCGTTCTTCTAGGTTAAACCATTCGTTGGCAGTAACGGGTTTCATTTTGAGGTTTCACTCTGTTTTCTCCTATAGGGATACATGTATTTGGAACTCTAAATCAAACACGGTTTTTGCTAGCTCTTTGAAACTTGACACAATAAAGCAGTTTCAAGTTCTATCTCTATGGTTTGTTTGTTGTTGATGTAGCCCTAAGCAGAGACTGGCGAGAATCACGTTCATAAAAAGGGCCTGCCAAGCTTCCAAAAAACTACGAGTTGCTGAAATCTCAGCAAACACTTTTTCACCCAATCTTGATAAAACTTTCAGGTAATGATCACTACACCAATCCCACTTGGATCGCCAAATTTCGTTCTTCTAGGTTAAACCATTCGTTGGCAGTAACCGGTTTCATTTTGAGGTTTCACTCTGTTTTCTCCAAAGGGATACATGTATTTGGAACTCTAAATCAAACACGGTTTGTGCTAGCTCTTTGAAACTTGACACAATAAAGCAGTTTCAGGTTCTTTCTCTATGGTTTGTTTGCTGTTGATGTAGCCCTAAGCAGAGACTGGCGAGAATCACTTTCATGGAAAGGGCCTGCCAAGCTTCCAAAAAACTACGAGTTGCCTGAAATCTCAGCAAACACTTTTTCAACCAATCTTGATGAAACTTTCAGGTAATGATCAGTACACCAATCCCACTTGGCTCGCCAAATTTCATTCTTCTAGGTTAAACCGTTCGTTGGCAGTAACCGGTTTCATTTTGAGGTTTCACTCTGTTTTCTCCTATAGGGATACATGTATTTGGAACTCTAAATCAAACACGGTTTGTGCTAGCTCTTTGAAACTTGACACAATAAAGCAGTTTCAAGTTCTATCTCTATGGTTTGTTTGCTGTTGATGTAGCCCTAAGCAGAGACTGGCGAGAATCACTTTCATGGAAAGGGCCTGCCAAGCTTCCAAAAAACTACGAGTTGCCTGAAATCTCAGCAAACACTTTTTCACCCAATCTAGATGAAACTTTCAGGTAATGATCAGTACACCAATCCCACTTGGCTCGCCAAATTTCGTTCTTCTAGGTTAAACCGTTCGTTGGCAGTAACCGGTTTCATTTTGAGGTTTCACTCTGTTTTCTCCTATAGGGATACATGTATTTGGAACTCTAAATCAAACAAGGTTTGTGCTAGCTCTTTGAAACTTGACACAATAAAGCAGTTTCAAGTTCTATCTCTATGGTTTGTTTGCTGTTGATGTAGCCCTAAGCAGAGACTGGCGAGAATCACTTTCATGGAAAGGGCCTGCCAAGCTTCTAAAAAACTACGAGTTTCCTGAAATCTCAGCAAACACTTTTTCACCCAATCTTGATGAAACTTTCTGGTAATGATCTGTACACCAATCCCACTTGGCTTGCCCAATTTTGTTCTTCTAGGTTAAACCGTTCGTTGTCAGTTACCGGTTTCATTTTGAGGTTTCACTCTGTTTTCTCCTATAGGGATACATGTATTTGGAACTCTAAATCAAACACGTTTTTTGCTAGCTCTTTGAAACTTGACACAATAAAGCAGTTTCAAGTTCTATCTCTATGGTTTGTTTGTTGTTGATGTAGCCCTAAGCAGGGACTGGCGAGAATCACTTTCATGGAAAGGGCCTGCCAAGCTTCCAAAAAATTACGAGTTGCCTGAAATCTCAGCAATCACTTTTTTACCCAATCTTGAAAATACTTTCAGGTAATGATCACTACACCACTCCCACTTGGCTCGCCAAATTTCGTTCTTCTAGGTTAAACCATTCGTTGGCAGTAACGGGTTTCATTTTGAGGTTTCACTCTGTTTTCTCCTATAGGGATACATGTATTTGGAACTCTAAATCAAACACGGTTTTTGCTAGCTCTTTGAAACTTGACACAATAAAGCAGTTTCAAGTTCTATCTCTATGGTTTGTTTGTTGTTGATGTAGCCCTAAGCAGAGACTGGCGAGAATCACGTTCATAAAAAGGGCCTGCCAAGCTTCCAAAAAACTACGAGTTGCCTGAAATCTCAGCAAACACTTTTTCACCCAATCTTGATAAAACTTTCAGGTAATGATCACTACACCAATCCCACTTGGATCGCCAAATTTCGTTCTTCTAGGTTAAACCATTCGTTGGCAGTAACCGGTTTCATTTTGAGGTTTCACTCTGTTTTCTCCAAAGGGATACATGTATTTGGAACTCTAAATCAAACACGGTTTGTGCTAGCTCTTTGAAACTTGACACAATAAAGCAGTTTCAGGTTCTTTCTCTATGGTTTGTTTGCTGTTGATGTAGCCCTAAGCAGAGACTGGCGAGAATCACGTTCATAAAAAGGGCCTGCCAAGCTTCCAAAAAACTACGAGTTGCCTGAAATCTCAGCAAACACTTTTTCACCCAATCTTGATAAAACTTTCAGGTAATGATCACTACACCAATCCCACTTGGATCGCCAAATTTCGTTCTTCTAGGTTAAACCATTCGTTGGCAGTAACCGGTTTCATTTTGAGGTTTCACTCTGTTTTCTCCTATAGGGATACATGTATTTGGAACTCTAAATCAAACACGGTTTTTGCTAGCTCTTTGAAGCTTGACACAATAAAGCAGTTTCAAGTTCTATCTCTATGGTTTGTTTGTTGTTGATGTAGCCCTAAGCAGAGACTGGCGAGAATCACGTTCATAAAAAGGGCCTGCCAAGCTTCCAAAAAACTACGAGTTGCCTGAAATCTCAGCAAACACTTTTTCACCCAATCTTGATAAATCTTTCAGGTAATGATCACTACACCAATCCCACTTGGCTCGCCAAATTTCATTCTTCTAGGTTAAACCATTCGTTGGCAGTAACCGGTTTCATTTTGAGGTTTCACTCTGTTTTTTTCTATAGGGATACATGAATTTGGAACTCTAAATCAAACACGGTTTGTGCTAGCTCTTTGAAACTTGACACAATAAAGCAGTTTCAAGTTGTAACTCTATGGTTTGTTTGCTGTTGATGTAGCCCTAAGCAGAGACTGGCGAGAATCACTTTCATGGAAAGAGCCTGCCAATCTTCCAAAAAACTACGAGTTGCCTGAAATCTCAGCACACACTTTTTCACCCAATCTTGATGAAATTTCAGGTAATGATCAGTACACCAATCCCACTTGGCTCGCCAAATTTCGTTCTTCTAGGTTAAACCGTTCTTTGGCAGTAACCGGTTTCATTTTGAGGTTTCACTCTGTTTTCTCCTATAGGGATACATGTATTTGGAACTCTAAATCAAACACGGTTTTTGCTAGCTCTTTGAAGCTTGACACAATAAAGCAGTTTCAAGTTCTATCTCTATGGTTTGTTTGCTGTTGATGTAGCCCTAAGCAGAGACTGGCGAGAATCACTTTCATGGAAAGGGCCTGCCAAGCTTCCAAAGAACTACGAGTTGCCTGAAATCTCAGCAAACACTTTTTCACCCAATCTAGATGAAACTTTAAGGTAATGATCAGTACACAAATTCCACTTGACTCGCAAATTTTCGTTCTTTTAGGTTAAACCGTTCGTTGGCAGTAACCGGTTTCATTTTGAGGTTTCACTCTGTTTTCTCCTATAGGGATACAAGTATTTGGAACACTAAATCAAACACGGTTTGTGCTAGCTCTTTGAAACTTGACACAATGAAGCAGTTTCAAGTTCTACCTCTATGGTTTGTTTGCTGTTGATGTAGCCCTAAGCAGGGACTGGCGAGAATCACTTTCATGGAAAGGGCCTGCCAAGCTTCCAAAAAACTACGAGTTGCCTGAAATCTCAGCAATCACTTTTTTACCCAATCTTGAAAATACTTTCAGGTAATGATCAGTACACCAATCCAACTTGGCTCGCCAAATTTTGTTCTTCTAGGTTAAACCGTTCGTTGTCAGTTACCGGTTTCATTTTGAGGTTTCACTCTGTTTTCTCCTATAGGGATACATGTATTTGGAACTCTAAATCAAACACGTTTTTTGCTAGCTCTTTGAAACTTGACACAATAAAGCAGTTTCAAGTTCTATCTCTATGGTTTGTTTGTTGTTGATGTAGCCCTAAGCAGGGACTGGCGAGAATCACTTTCATGGAAAGGGCCTGCCAAGCTTCCAAAAAATTACGAGTTGCCTGAAATCTCAGCAATCACTTTTTTACCCAATCTTGAAAATACTTTCAGGTAATGATCACTACACCACTCCCACTTGGCTCGCCAAATTTCGTTCTTCTAGGTTAAACCATTCGTTGGCAGTAACGGGTTTCATTTTGAGGTTTCACTCTGTTTTCTCCTATAGGGATACATGTATTTGGAACTCTAAATCAAACACGGTTTTTGCTAGCTCTTTGAAACTTGACACAATAAAGCAGTTTCAAGTTCTATCTCTATGGTTTGTTTGTTGTTGATGTAGCCCTAAGCAGAGACTGGCGAGAATCACGTTCATAAAAAGGGCCTGCCAAGCTTCCAAAAAACTACGAGTTGCCTGAAATCTCAGCAAACACTTTTTCACCCAATCTTGATAAAACTTTCAGGTAATGATCACTACACCAATCCCACTTGGATCGCCAAATTTCGTTCTTCTAGGTTAAACCATTCGTTGGCAGTAACCGGTTTCATTTTGAGGTTTCACTCTGTTTTCTCCAAAGGGATACATGTATTTGGAACTCTAAATCAAACACGGTTTGTGCTAGCTCTTTGAAACTTGACACAATAAAGCAGTTTCAGGTTCTTTCTCTATGGTTTGTTTGCTGTTGATGTAGCCCTAAGCAGAGACTGGCGAGAATAACTTTCATGGAAAGGGCCTGCCAAGCTTTCAAAAAACTACGAGTTGCCTGAAATCTCACCAAACACTTTTTCACCCAATCTTGAAAATACTTTCAGGTAATGATCAGTACACCAATCGCTCTTGGCTCGCCAAATTTCCTTCTTCTAGTTAAACCGTTCGTTGTCAGTTACTGGTTTCATTTTGAGGTTTCACTCTGTTTTCTCCCATAGGGATACATGTATTTGGAACTCTAAATCAAACACGGTTTTTGCTAGCTCTTTGAAGCTTGACACAATAAAGCAGTTTCAAGTTCTATCTCTATGGTTTGTTTGTTGTTGATGTAGCCCTAAGCAGAGACTGGCGAGAATCACGTTCATAAAAAGGGCCTGCCAAGCTTCCAAAAAACTACGAGTTGCCTGAAATCTCAGCAAACACTTTTTCACCCAATCTTGATAAATCTTTCAGGTAATGATCACTACACCAATCCCACTTGGCTCGCCAAATTTCATTCTTCTAGGTTAAACCATTCGTTGGCAGTAACCGGTTTCATTTTGAGGTTTCACTCTGTTTTTTTCTATAGGGATACATGAATTTGGAACTCTAAATCAAACACGGTTTGTGCTAGCTCTTTGAAACTTGACACAATAAAGCAGTTTCAAGTTGTAACTCTATGGTTTGTTTGCTGTTGATGTAGCCCTAAGCAGAGACTGGCGAGAATCACTTTCATGGAAAGAGCCTGCCAATCTTCCAAAAAACTACGAGTTGCCTGAAATCTCAGCACACACTTTTTCACCCAATCTTGATGAAATTTCAGGTAATGATCAGTACACCAATCCCACTTGGCTCGCCAAATTTCGTTCTTCTAGGTTAAACCGTTCTTTGGCAGTAACCGGTTTCATTTTGAGGTTTCACTCTGTTTTCTCCTATAGGGATACATGTATTTGGAACTCTAAATCAAACACGGTTTGTGCTAGCTCTTTGAAGCTTGACACAATAAAGCAGTTTCAAGTTCTATCTCTATGGTTTGTTTGCTGTTGATGTAGCCCTAAGCAGAGACTGGCGAGAATCACTTTCATGGAAAGGGCCTGCCAAGCTTCCAAAGAACTACGAGTTGCCTGAAATCTCAGCAAACACTTTTTCACCCAATCTAGATGAAACTTTAAGGTAATGATCAGTACACAAATTCCACTTGACTCGCAAATTTTCGTTCTTTTAGGTTAAACCGTTCGTTGGCAGTAACCGGTTTCATTTTGAGGTTTCACTCTGTTTTCTCCTATAGGGATACAAGTATTTGGAACACTAAATCAAACACGGTTTGTGCTAGCTCTTTGAAACTTGACACAATGAAGCAGTTTCAAGTTCTACCTCTATGGTTTGTTTGCTGTTGATGTAGCCCTAAGCAGGGACTGGCGAGAATCACTTTCATGGAAAGGGCCTGCCAAGCTTCCAAAAAACTACGAGTTGCCTGAAATCTCAGCAATCACTTTTTTACCCAATCTTGAAAATACTTTCAGGTAATGATCAGTACACCAATCCAACTTGGCTCGCCAAATTTTGTTCTTCTAGGTTAAACCGTTCGTTGTCAGTTACCGGTTTCATTTTGAGGTTTCACTCTGTTTTCTCCTATAGGGATACATGTATTTGGAACTCTAAATCAAACACTTTTTTTGCTAGCTCTTTGAAACTTGACACAATAAAGCAGTTTCAAGTTCTATCTCTATGGTTTGTTTGTTGTTGATGTAGCCCTAAGCAGAGACTGGCGAGAATCACGTTCATAAAAAGGGCCTGCCAAGCTTCCAAAAAACTACGAGTTGCCTGAAATCTCAGCAAAGACTTTTTCACCCAATCTTGATAAAACTTTCAGGTAATGATCACTACACCAATCCCACTTGGATCGCCAAATTTCGTTCTTCTAGGTTAAACCATTCGTTGGCAGTAACCGGTTTCATTTTGAGGTTTCACTCTGTTTTCTCCAAAGGGATACATGTATTTGGAACTCTAAATCAAACACGGTTTGTGCTAGCTCTTTGAAACTTGACACAATAAAGCAGTTTCAGGTTCTTTCTCTATGGTTTGTTTGCTGTTGATGTAGCCCTAAGCAGAGACTGGCGAGAATAACTTTCATGGAAAGGGCCTGCCAAGCTTTCAAAAAACTACGAGTTGCCTGAAATCTCACCAAACACTTTTTCACCCAATCTTGAAAATACTTTCAGGTAATGATCAGTACACCAATCCCTCTTGGCTCGCCAAATTTCGTTCTTCTAGTTAAACCGTTCGTTGTCAGTTACTGGTTTCATTTTGAGGTTTCACTCTGTTTTCTCCCATAGGGATACATGTATTTGGAACTCTAAATCAAACACGGTTTTTGCTAGCTCTTTGAAACTTGACACAATAAAGCAGTTTCAAGTTCTATCTCTATGGTTTCTTTGTTGTTGATGTAGCCCTAAGCAGAGACTGGCGAGAATCACGTTCATAAAAAGGGCCTGCCAAGCTTCCAAAAAACTACGAGTTTCCTGAAATCTCAGCAAACACTTTTTCACCCAATCTTGATAAAACTTTCAGGTAATGATCACTATACCAATCCCACTTGGATCGCCAAATTTCATTCTTCTAGGTTAAACCATTCGTTGGCAGTAACCGGTTTCATTTTGAGGTTTCACTCTGTTTTTTTCTATAGGGATACATGAATTTGGAACTCTAAATCAAACACAGTTTGTGCTAGCTCTTTGAAACTTGACACAATAAAGCAGTTTCAAGTTGTAACTCTATGGTTTGTTTGCTGTTGATGTAGCCCTAAGCAGAGACTGGCGAGAATCACTTTCATGGAAAGAGCCTGCCAAGCTTCCAAAAAACTACGAGTTGCCTGAAATCTCAGCACACACTTTTTCACCTAATCTTGATGAAATTTCAGGTAATGATCAGTACACCAATCCCACTTGGCTCGCCAAATTTCGTTCTTCTAGGTTAAACCGTTCTTTGGCAGTAACCGGTTTCATTTTGAGGTTTCACTCTGTTTTCTCCTATAGGGATACATGTATTTGGAACTCTAAATCAAACACGGTTTGTGCTAGCTCTTTGAAACTTGACACAATAAAGCAGTTTCAAGTTCTATCTCTATGGTTTGTTTCCTGTTGATGTAGCCCTAAGCAGAGACTGGCGAGAATCACTTTCATGGAAAGGGCCTGCCAAGCTTCCAAAAAACTACGTGTTGCCTGAAATCTCAGCAAACACTTTTTCACCCAATCTCGATGAAACTTTCAGGTAATGATCAGTACACAAATTCCACTTGGCTCGCAAATTTTCGTTCTTTTAGGTTAAACCGTTCGTTGGCAGTAACCGGTTTCATTTTGAGGTTTCACTCTGTTTTCTCCTATAGGGATACAAGTATTTGGAACTCTAAATCAAACACGGTTTGTGCTAGCTCTTTGAAACTTGACACAATAAAGCAGTTTCAAGTTCTATCTCTATGGTTTGTTTGCTGTTGATGTAGCCCTAAGCAGAGACTGGCGAGAATCACTTTCATGGAAAGGGCCTGACAAGCTTCCAAAAAACTACGAGTTGCCTGAAATCTCAGCACACACTTTTTCACCCAATCTTGATGAAACTTTCAGGTAATGATCAGTACACCAATCCCACTTGGCTCGCCAAATTTCGTTCTTCTAGGTTAAACCGTTCGTTGGCAGTAACCGGTTTCATTTTGAGGTTTCACTCTGTTTTCTCCTATAGGGATACATGTATTTGGAACTCTAAATCAAACACGGTTTGTGCTAGCTCTTTGAAACTTGACACAATAAAGCAGTTTCAAGTTCTATCTCTATGGTTTGTTTGCTGTTGATGTAGCCCTAAGCAGAGACTGGCAAGAATCACTTTCATGGAAACGGCCTGCCAAGCTTCCAAAAAACTAACAGTTGCCTGAAATCTCAGCACACACTTTTTCACCCAATCTTGATGAAACTTTCAGGTAATGATCAGTACACCAATCCCACTTGGCTCGCCAAATTTCGTTCTTCTAGGTTAAACCGTTCGTTGGCAGTAACCGGTTTCATTTTGAGGTTTCACTCTGTTTTCTCCTATAGGGATACATGTATTTGGAACTCTAAATCAAACACGGTTTGTGCTAGCTCTTTGAAACTTGACACAATAAAGCAGTTTCAAGTTCTATCTCTATGGTTTGTTTGCTGTTGATGTAGCCCTAAGCAGAGACTGGCGAGAATCACTTTCATGGAAAGGGCCTGCCAAGATTCCAAAACACTACGAGTTGCCTGAAATCTCAGCAAACACTTTTTCACCCAATCTTGATGAAACTTTCAGGTAATGATCAGTACACCAATCCCACTTGGCTCGCCAAATTTCGTTCTTCTAGGTTAAACCGTTCGTTGGCAGTAACCGGTTCCATTTTGAGGTTTCACTCTGTTTTCTCCTATAGGGATACATGTATTTGGAACTCTAAATCAAACACGGTTTGTGCTAGCTCTTTGAAGCTTGACACAATAAAGCAGTTTCAAGTTCTATCTCTATGGTTTGTTTGCTGTTGATGTAGCCCTAAGCAGAGACTGGCGAGAATCACTTTCATGGAAAGGGCCTGCCAAACTTCCAAAAAACTACGAGTTGCCTGAAATCTCAGCAAACACTTTTTCACCCAATCTAGATGAAACTTTCAGGTAATGATCAGTACACCAATCCCACTTGGCTCGCCAAATTTCGTTCTTCTAGGTTAAACCGTTCGTTGGCAGTAACCAGTTTCATTTTGAGGTTTCACTCTGTTTTCTCCTATAGGGATACATGTATTTGGAACTCTAAATCAAACACGGTTTGTGCTAGCTCTTTGAAACTTGACACAATAAAGCAGTTTCAAGTTCTATCTCTATGGTTTGTTTGCTGTTGATGTAGCCCTAAGCAGAGACTGGCGAGATTCACTTTCATGGAAACGGCCTGCCAAGCTTCCAAAAAACTAACAGTTGCCTGAAATCTCAGCACACACTTTTTCACCCAATCTTGATGAAACTTTCAGGTAATGATCAGTACACCAATCCCACTTGGCTCGCCAAATTTCGTTCTTCTAGGTTAAACCGTTCTTTGGCAGTAGCCGGTTTCATTTTGAGGTTTCACTCTGTTTTCTCCTATAGGGATACATGTATTTGGAACTCTAAATCAAACACGGTTTGTGCTAGCTCTTTGAAACTTGACACAATAAAGCAGTTTCAAGTTCTATCTCTATGGTTTGTTTCCTGTTGATGTAGCCCTAAGCAGAGACTGGCGAGAATCACTTTCATGGAAAGGGCCTGCCAAGCTTCCAAAAAACTACCAGTTGCCTGAAATCTCAGCAAACACTTTTTCACCCAATCTTGATAAAACTTTCAGGTAATGATCACTACACCACTCCCACTTGGCTCGCCAAATTTCGTTCTTCTAGGTTAAACCATTCGTTGGCAGTAACGGGTTTCATTTTGAGGTTTCACTCTGTTTTCTTCTATAGGGATACATGTATTTGGAACTCTAAATAAAACACGGTTTTTGCTAGCTCTTTGAAACTTGACACAATAAAGCAGTTTCAAGTTCTATCTCTATGGTTTGTTTGTTGTTGATGTAGCCCTAAGCAGAGACTGGCGAGAATCACTTTCATGGAAAGGGCCTGCCAAGCTTCCAAAAAACTACGAGTTGCCTGAAATCTCAGCAAAGACTTTTTCACCCAATCTTGATAAAACTTTCAGGTAATGATCACTACACCAATCCCACTTGGATCGCCAAATTTCGTTCTTCTAGGTTAAACCATTCGTTGGCAGTAACCGGTTTCATTTTGAGGTTTCACTCTGTTTTCTCCAAAGGGATACATGTATTTGGAACTCTAAATCAAACACGGTTTGTGCTAGCTCTTTGAAACTTGACACAATAAAGCAGTTTCAGGTTCTTTCTCTATGGTTTTTTTGCTGTTGATGTAGCCCTAAGCAGAGACTGGCGAGAATAACTTTCATGGAAAGGGCCTGCCAAGCTTTCAAAAAACTACGAGTTGCCTGAAATCTCACCAAACACTTTTTCACCCAATCTTGAAAATACTTTCAGGTAATGATCAGTACACCAATCCCTCTTGGCTCGCCAAATTTCGTTCTTCTAGTTAAACCGTTCGTTGTCAGTTACTGGTTTCATTTTGAGGTTTCACTCTGTTTTCTCCCATAGGGATACATGTATTTGGAACTCTAAATCAAACACGGTTTTTGCTAGCTCTTTGAAACTTGACACAATAAAGCAGTTTCAGGTTCTATCTCTATGGTTTGTTTGTTGTTGATGTAGCCCTAAGCAGAGACTGGCGAGAATCACGTTCATAAAAAGGGCCTGCCAAGCTTCCAAAAAACTACGAGTTGCCTGAAATCTCAGCAAACACTTTTTCACCCAATCTTGATAAAACTTTCAGGTAATGATCACTATACCAATCCCACTTGGCTCGCCAAATTTCATTCTTCTAGGTTAAACCATTCGTTGGCAGTAACCGGTTTCATTTTGAGGTTTCACTCTGTTTTTTTCTATAGGGATACATGAATTTGGAACTCTAAATCAAACACAGTTTGTGCTAGCTCTTTGAAACTTGACACAATAAAGCAGTTTCAAGTTGTAACTCTATGGTTTGTTTGCTGTTGATGTAGCCCTAAGCAGAGACTGGCGAGAATCACTTTCATGGAAAGAGCCTGCCAAGCTTCCAAAAAACTACGAGTTGCCTGAAATCTCAGCACACACTTTTTCACCTAATCTTGATGAAATTTCAGGTAATGATCAGTACACCAATCCCACTTGGCTCGCCAAATTTCGTTCTTCTAGGTTAAACCGTTCTTTGGCAGTAACCGGTTTCATTTTGAGGTTTCACTCTGTTTTCTCCTATAGGGATACATGTATTTGGAACTCTAAATCAAACACGGTTTGTGCTAGCTCTTTGAAACTTGACACAGTAAAGCAGTTTCAAGTTCTATCTCTATGGTTTGTTTCCTGTTGATGTAGCCCGAAGCAGAGACTGGCGAGAATCACTTTCATGGAAAGGGCCTGCCAAGCTTCCAAAAAACTACGTGTTGCCTGAAATCTCAGCAAACACTTTTTCACCCAATCTCGATGAAACTTTCAGGTAATGATCAGTACACAAATTCCACTTGGCTCGCAAATTTTCGTTCTTTTAGGTTAAACCGTTCGTTGGCAGTAACCGGTTTCATTTTGAGGTTTCACTCTGTTTTCTCCTATAGGGATACAAGTATTTGGAACTCTAAATCAAACACGGTTTGTGCTAGCTCTTTGAAACTTGACACAATAAAGCAGTTTCAAGTTCTATCTCTATGGTTTGTTTGCTGTTGATGTAGCCCTAAGCAGAGACTGGCAAGAATCAGTTTCATGGAAAGGGCCTGCCAAGCTTCCAAAAAACTACGAGTTGCCTGAAATCTCAGCACACACTTTTTCACCCAATCTTGATGAAACTTTCAGGTAATGATCAGTACACCAATCCCACTTGGCTCGCCAAATTTCGTTCTTCTAGGTTAAACCGTTCGTTGGCAGTAACCGGTTTCATTTTGAGGTTTCACTCTGTTTTCTCCTATAGGGATACATGTATTTGGAACTCTAAATCAAACACGGTTTGTGCTAGCTCTTTGAAACTTGACACAATAAAGCAGTTTCAAGTTCTATCTCTATGGTTTGTTTGCTGTTGATGTAGCCCTAAGCAGAGACTGGCAAGAATCACTTTCATGGAAACGGCCTGCCAAGCTTCCAAAAAACTAACAGTTGCCTGAAATCTCAGCACACACTTTTTCACCCAATCTTGATGAAACTTTCAGGTAATGATCAGTACACCAATCCCACTTGGCTCGCCAAATTTCGTTCTTCTAGGTTAAACCGTTCGTTGGCAGTAACCGGTTTCATTTTGAGGTTTCACTCTGTTTTCTCCTATAGGGATACATGTATTTGGAACTCTAAATCAAACACGGTTTGTGCTAGCTCTTTGAAGCTTGACACAATAAAGCAGGTTCAAGTTCTATCTCTATGGTTTGTTTGCTGTTGATGTAGCCCTAAGCAGAGACTGGCGAGAATCACTTTCATGGAAAGGGCCTGCCAAGATTCCAAAACACTACGAGTTGCCTGAAATCTCAGCAAACACTTTTTCACCCAATCTTGATGAAACTTTCAGGTAATGATCAGTACACCAATCCCACTTGGCTCGCCAAATTTCGTTCTTCTAGGTTAAACCGTTCGTTGGCAGTAACCGGTTCCATTTTGAGGTTTCACTCTGTTTTCTCCTATAGGGATACATGTATTTGGAACTCTAAATCAAACACGGTTTGTGCTAGCTCTTTGAAGCTTGACACAATAAAGCAGTTTCAAGTTCTATCTCTATGGTTTGTTTGCTGTTGATGTAGCCCTAAGCAGAGACTGGCGAGAATCACTTTCATGGAAAGGGCCTGCCAAACTTCCAAAAAACTACGAGTTGCCTGAAATCTCAGCAAACACTTTTTCACCCAATCTAGATGAAACTTTCAGGTAATGATCAGTACACCAATCCCACTTGGCTCGCCAAATTTCGTTCTTCTAGGTTAAACCGTTCGTTGGCAGTAACCAGTTTCATTTTGAGGTTTCACTCTGTTTTCTCCTATAGGGATACATGTATTTGGAACTCTAAATCAAACACGGTTTGTGCTAGCTCTTTGAAACTTGACACAATAAAGCAGTTTCAAGTTCTATCTCTATGGTTTGTTTGCTGTTGATGTAGCCCTAAGCAGAGACTGGCGAGAATCACTTTCATGGAAACGGCCTGCCAAGCTTCCAAAAAACTAACAGTTGCCTGAAATCTCAGCACACACTTTTTCACCCAATCTTGATGAAACTTTCAGGTAATGATCAGTACACCAATCCCACTTGGCTCGCCAAATTTCGTTCTTCTAGGTTAAACCGTTCGTTGGCAGTAACCGGTTTCATTTTGAGGTTTCACTCTGTTTTCTCCTATAGGGATACATGTATTTGGAACTCTAAATCAAACACGGTTTGTGCTAGCTCTTTGAAACTTGACACAATAAAGCAGTTTCAAGTTCTATCTCTATGGTTTGTTTGCTGTTGATGTAGCCCTAAGCAGAGACTGGCAAGAATCACTTTCATGGAAACGGCCTGCCAAGCTTCCAAAAAACTAACAGTTGCCTGAAATCTCAGCACACACTTTTTCACCCAATCTTGATGAAACTTTCAGGTAATGATCAGTACACCAATCCCACTTGGCTCGCCAAATTTCGTTCTTCTAGGTTAAACCGTTCGTTGGCAGTAACCGGTTTCATTTTGAGGTTTCACTCTGTTTTCTCCTATAGGGATACATGTATTTGGAACTCTAAATCAAACACGGTTTGTGCTAGCTCTTTGAAACTTGACACAATAAAGCAGTTTCAAGTTCTATCTCTATGGTTTGTTTGCTGTTGATGTAGCCTAAGCAGAGACTGGCGAGAATCACTTTCATGGAAAGGGCCTGCCAAGATTCCAAAACACTACGAGTTGCCTGAAATCTCAGCAAACACTTTTTCACCCAATCTTGATGAAACTTTCAGGTAATGATCAGTACACCAATCCCACTTGGCTCGCCAAATTTCGTTCTTCTAGGTTAAACCGTTCGTTGGCAGTAACCGGTTCCATTTTGAGGTTTCACTCTGTTTTCTCCTATAGGGATACATGTATTTGGAACTCTAAATCAAACACGGTTTGTGCTAGCTCTTTGAAGCTTGACACAATAAAGCAGTTTCAAGTTCTATCTCTATGGTTTGTTTGCTGTTGATGTAGCCCTAAGCAGAGACTGGCGAGAATCACTTTCATGGAAAGGACCTGCCAAACTTCTAAAAAACTACGAGTTGCCTGAAATCTCAGCAAACACTTTTTCACCCAATCTAGATGAAACTTTCAGGTAATGATCAGTACACCAATCCCACTTGGCTCGCCAAATTTCGTTCTTCTAGGTTAAACCGTTCGTTGGCAGTAACCAGTTTCATTTTGAGGTTTCACTCTGTTTTCTCCTATAGGGATACATGTATTTGGAACTCTAAATCAAACACGGTTTGTGCTAGCTCTTTGAAACTTGACACAATAAAGCAGTTTCAAGTTCTATCTCTATGGTTTGTTTGCTGTTGATGTAGCCCTAAGCAGAGACTGGCGAGAATCACTTTCATGGAAACGGCCTGCCAAGCTTCCAAAAAACTAACAGTTGCCTGAAATCTCAGCACACACTTTTTCACCCAATCTTGATGAAACTTTCAGGTAATGATCAGTACACCAATCCCACTTGGCTCACCAAATTTCGTTCTTCTAGGTTAAACCGTTCTTTGGCAGTAACCGGTTTCATTTTGAGGTTTCACTCTGTTTTCTCCTATAGGGATACATGTATTTGGAACTCTAAATCAAACACGGTTTGTGCTAGCTCTTTGAAACTTGACACAATAAAGCAGTTTCAAGTTCTATCTCTATGGTTTGTTTCCTGTTGATGTAGCCCTAAGCAGAGACTGGCGAGAATCACTTTCATGGAAAGGGCCTGCCAAGCTTCCAAAAAACTACGTGTTGCCTGAAATCTCAGCAAACACTTTTTCACCCAATCTCGATGAAACTTTCAGGTAATGATCAGTACACAAATTCCACTTGGTTCGCAAATTTTCGTTCTTTTAGGTTAAACCGTTCGTTGGCAGTAACCGGTTTCATTTTGAGGTTTCACTCTGTTTTCTCCTATAGGGATACAAGTATTTGGAACTCTAAATCAAACACGGTTTGTGCTAGCTCTTTGAAGCTTGACACAATAAAGCAGTTTCAAGTTCTATCTCTATGGTTTGTTTGCTGTTGATGTAGCCCTAAGCAGAGACTGGCGAGAATCACTTTCATGGAAAGGGCCTGACAAGCTTCCAAAAAACTACGAGTTGCCTGAAATCTCAGCACACACTTTTTCACCCAATCTTGATGAAACTTTCAGGTAATGATCAGTACACCAATCCCACTTGGCTCGCCAAATTTCGTTCTTCTAGGTTAAACCGTTCGTTGGCAGTAACCGGTTTCATTTTGAGGTTTCACTCTGTTTTCTCCTATAGGGATACATGTATTTGGAACTCTAAATCAAACACGGTTTGTGCTAGCTCTTTGAAACTTGACACAATAAAGCAGTTTCAAGTTCTATCTCTATGGTTTGTTTGCTGTTGATGTAGCCCTAAGCAGAGACTGGCAAGAATCACTTTCATGGAAACGGCCTGCCAAGCTTCCAAAAAACTAACAGTTGCCTGAAATCTCAGCACACACTTTTTCACCCAATCTTGATGAAACTTTCAGGTAATGATCAGTACACCAATCCCACTTGGCTCGCCAAATTTCGTTCTTCTAGGTTAAACCGTTCGTTGGCAGTAACCGGTTTCATTTTGAGGTTTCACTCTGTTTTCTCCTATAGGGATACATGTATTTGGAACTCTAAATCAAACACGGTTTGTGCTAGCTCTTTGAAACTTGACACAATAAAGCAGTTTCAAGTTCTATCTCTATGGTTTGTTTGCTGTTGATGTAGCCCTAAGCAGAGACTGGCGAGAATCACTTTCATGGAAAGGGCCTGCCAAGATTCCAAAACACTACGAGTTGCCTGAAATCTCAGCAAACACTTTTTCACCCAATCTTGATGAAACTTTCAGGTAATGATCAGTACACCAATCCCACTTGGCTCGCCAAATTTCGTTCTTCTAGGTTAAACCGTTCGTTGGCAGTAACCGGTTTCATTTTGAGGTTTCACTCTGTTTTCTCCTTTAGGGATACATGTATTTGGAACTCTAAATCAAACACGGTTTGTGCTAGCTCTTTGAAATTTGACACAATAAAGCAGTTTCAAGTTCTATCTCTATGGTTTGTTTGCTGTTGATGTAGCCCTAAGCAGAGACTGGCGAGAATCACTTTCATGGAAAGGGCCTGCCAAGATTCCAAAACACTACGAGTTGCCTGAAATCTCAGCAAACACTTTTTCACCCAATCTTGATGAAACTTTCAGGTAATGATCAGTACACCAATCCCACTTGGCTCGCCAAATTTCGTTCTTCTAGGTTAAACCGTTCGTTGGCAGTAACCGGTTCCATTTTGAGGTTTCACTCTGTTTTCTCCTATAGGGATACATGTATTTGGAACTCTAAATCAAACACGGTTTGTGCTAGCTCTTTGAAGCTTGACACAATAAAGCAGTTTCAAGTTCTATCTCTATGGTTTGTTTGCTGTTGATGTAGCCCTAAGCAGAGACTGGCGAGAATCACTTTCATGGAAACGGCCTGCCAAGCTTCCAAAAAACTAACAGTTGCCTGAAATCTCAGCACACACTTTTTCACCCAATCTTGATGAAACTTTCAGGTAATGATCAGTACACCAATCCCACTTGGCTCGCCAAATTTCGTTCTTCTAGGTTAAACCGTTCGTTGGCAGTAACCGGTTTCATTTTGAGGTTTCACTCTGTTTTCTCCTTTAGGGATACATGTATTTGGAACTCTAAATCAAACACGGTTTGTGCTAGCTCTTTGAAATTTGACACAATAAAGCAGTTTCAAGTTCTATCTCTATGGTTTGTTTGCTGTTGATGTAGCCCTAAGCAGAGACTGGCGAGAATCACTTTCATGGAAAGAGCCTGCCAAGCTTCCTAAAAACTACGAGTTGCCTGAAATCTCAGCAAACACTTTTTCAACCAATCTTGATGAAACTTTCAGGTAATGATCAGTACACCAATCCCACTTGGCTCGCCCAATTTCATTCTTCTAGGTTAAACCGTTCGTTGGCAGTAACCGGTTCCATTTTGAGGTTTCACTCTGTTTTCTCCTATAGGGATACATGTATTTGGAACTCTAAATCAAACACGGTTTGTGCTAGCTCTTTGAAGCTTGACACAATAAAGCAGTTTCAAGTTCTATCTCTATGGTTTGTTTGCTGTTGATGTAGCCCTAAGCAGAGACTGGCAAGAATCACTTTCATGGAAACGGCCTGCCAAGCTTCCAAAAAACTAACAGTTGCCTGAAATCTCAGCACACACTTTTTCACCCAATCTTGATGAAACTTTCAGGTAATGATCAGTACACCAATCCCACTTGGCTCGCCAAATTTCGTTCTTCTAGGTTAAACCGTTCGTTGGCAGTAACCGGTTTCATTTTGAGGTTTCACTCTGTTTTCTCCTATAGGGATACATGTATTTGGAACTCTAAATCAAACACGGTTTGTGCTAGCTCTTTGAAACTTGACACAATAAAGCAGTTTCAAGTTCTATCTCTATGGTTTGTTTGCTGTTGATGTAGCCCTAAGCAGAGACTGGCGAGAATCACTTTCATGGAAAGGGCCTGCCAAGATTCCAAAACACTACGAGTTGCCTGAAATCTCAGCAAACACTTTTTCACCCAATCTTGATGAAACTTTCAGGTAATGATCAGTACACCAATCCCACTTGGCTCGCCAAATTTCGTTCTTCTAGGTTAAACCGTTCGTTGGCAGTAACCGGTTCCATTTTGAGGTTTCACTCTGTTTTCTCCTATAGGGATACATGTATTTGGAACTCTAAATCAAACACGGTTTGTGCTAGCTCTTTGAAGCTTGACACAATAAAGCAGTTTCAAGTTCTATCTCTATGGTTTGTTTGCTGTTGATGTAGCCCTAAGCAGAGACTGGCGAGAATCACTTTCATGGAAAGGGCCTGCCAAACTTCCAAAAAACTACGAGTTGCCTGAAATCTCAGCAAACACTTTTTCACCCAATCTTGATGAAACTTTCAGGTAATGATCAGTACACCAATCCCACTTGGCTCGCCAAATTTCGTTCTTCTAGGTTAAACCGTTCGTTGGCAGTAACCGGTTTCATTTTGAGGTTTCACTCTGTTTTCTCCTTTAGGGATACATGTATTTGGAACTCTAAATCAAACACGGTTTGTGCTAGCTCTTTGAAATTTGACACAATAAAGCAGTTTCAAGTTCTATCTCTATGGTTTGTTTGCTGTTGATGTAGCCCTAAGCAGAGACTGGCGAGAATCACTTTCATGGAAAGAGCCTGCCAAGCTTCCTAAAAACTACGAGTTGCCTGAAATCTCAGCAAACACTTTTTCAACCAATCTTGATGAAACTTTCAGGTAATGATCAGTACACCAATTCCACTTGGCTCGCCCAATTTCATTCTTCTAGGTTAAACCGTTCGTTGGCAGTAACCGGTTCCATTTTGAGGTTTCACTCTGTTTTCTCCTATAGGGATACATGTATTTGGAACTCTAAATCAAACACGGTTTGTGCTAGCTCTTTGAAGCTTGACACAATAAAGCAGTTTCAAGTTCTATCTCTATGGTTTGTTTGCTGTTGATGTAGCCCTAAGCAGAGACTGGCGAGAATCACTTTCATGGAAAGGGCCTGCCAAACTTCCAAAAAACTACGAGTTGCCTGAAATCTCAGCAAACACTTTTTCACACAATCTAGATGAAACTTTCAGGTAATGATCAGTACACCAATCCCACTTGGCTCGCCAAATTTCGTTCTTCTAGGTTAAACCGTTCGTTGGCAGTAACCAGTTTCATTTTTAGGTTTCACTCTGTTTTCTCCTATAGGGATACATGTATTTGGAACTCTAAATCAAACACGGTTTGTGCTAGCTCTTTGAAACTTGACACAATAAAGCAGTTTCAAGTTCTATCTCTATGGTTTGTTTGCTGTTGATGTAGCCCTAAGCAGAGACTGGCGAGAATCACTTTCATGGAAACGGCCTGCCAAGCTTCCAAAAAACTAACAGTTGCCTGAAATCTCAGCACACACTTTTTCACCCAATCTTGATGAAACTTTCAGGTAATGATCAGTACACCAATCCCACTTGGCTCGCCAAATTTCGTTCTTCTAGGTTAAACCGTTCGTTGGCAGTAACCGGTTTCATTTTGAGGTTTCACTCTGTTTTCTCCTTTAGGGATACATGTATTTGGAACTCTAAATCAAACACGGTTTGTGCTAGCTCTTTGAAATTTGACACAATAAAGCAGTTTCAAGTTCTATCTCTATGGTTTGTTTGCTGTTGATGTAGCCCTAAGCAGAGACTGGCGAGAATCACTTTCATGGAAAGAGCCTGCCAAACTTCCTAAAAACTACGAGTTGCCTGAAATCTCAGCAAACACTTTTTCAACCAATCTTGATGAAACTTTCAGGTAATGATCAGTACACCAATCCCACTTGGCTCGCCCAATTTCATTCTTCTAGGTTAAACCGTTCGTTGGCAGTAACCGGTTCCATTTTGAGGTTTCACTCTGTTTTCTCCTATAGGGATACATGTATTTGGAACTCTAAATCAAACACGATTTGTGCTAGCTCTTTGAAGCTTGACACAATAAAGCAGTTTCAAGTTCTATCTCTATGGTTTGTTTGCTGTTGATGTAGCCCTAAGCAGAGACTGGCAAGAATCACTTTCATGGAAACGGCCTGCCAAGCTTCCAAAAAACTAACAGTTGCCTGAAATCTCAGCACACACTTTTTCACCCAATCTTGATGAAACTTTCAGGTAATGATCAGTACACCAATCCCACTTGGCTCGCCAAATTTCGTTCTTCTAGGTTAAACCGTTCGTTGGCAGTAACCGGTTTCATTTTGAGGTTTCACTCTGTTTTCTCCTATAGGGATACATGTATTTGGAACTCTAAATCAAACACGGTTTGTGCTAGCTCTTTGAAACTTGACACAATAAAGCAGTTTCAAGTTCTATCTCTATGGTTTGTTTGCTGTTGATGTAGCCCTAAGCAGAGACTGGCGAGAATCACTTTCATGGAAAGGGCCTGCCAAGATTCCAAAACACTACGAGTTGCCTGAAATCTCAGCAAACACGTTTTCACCCAATCTTGATGAAACTTTCAGGTAATGATCAGTACACCAATCCCACTTGGCTCGCCAAATTTCGTTCTTCTAGGTTAAACCGTTCGTTGGCAGTAACCGGTTCCATTTTGAGGTTTCACTCTGTTTTCTCCTATAGGGATACATGTATTTGGAACTCTAAATCAAACACGGTTTGTGCTAGCTCTTTGAAGCTTGACACAATAAAGCAGTTTCAAGTTCTATCTCTATGGTTTGTTTGCTGTTGATGTAGCCCTAAGCAGAGACTGGCGAGAATCACTTTCATGGAAAGGGCCTGCCAAACTTCCAAAAAACTACGAGTTGCCTGAAATCTCAGCAAACACTTTTTCACCCAATCTAGATGAAACTTTCAGGTAATGATCAGTACACCAATCCCACTTGGCTCGCCAAATTTCGTTCTTCTAGGTTAAACCGTTCGTTGGCAGTAACCAGTTTCATTTTGAGGTTTCACTCTGTTTTCTCCTATAGGGATACATGTATTTGGAACTCTAAATCAAACACGGTTTGTGCTAGCTCTTTGAAACTTGACACAATAAAGCAGTTTCAAGTTCTATCTCTATGGTTTGTTTGCTGTTGATGTAGCCCTAAGCAGAGACTGGCGAGAATCACTTTCACGGAAACGGCCTGCCAAGCTTCCAAAAAACTAACAGTTGCCTGAAATCTCAGCACACACTTTTTCACCCAATCTTGATGAAACTTTCAGGTAATGATCAGTACACCAATCCCACTTGGCTCGCCAAATTTCGTTCTTCTAGGTTAAACCGTTCGTTGGCAGTAACCGGTTTCATTTTGAGGTTTCACTCTGTTTTCTCCTTTAGGGATACATGTATTTGGAACTCTAAATCAAACACGGTTTGTGCTAGCTCTTTGAAATTTGACACAATAAAGCAGTTTCAAGTTCTATCTCTATGGTTTGTTTGCTGTTGATGTAGCCCTAAGCAGAGACTGGCGAGAATCACTTTCATGGAAAGAGCCTGCCAAGCTTCCTAAAAACTACGAGTTGCCTGAAATCTCAGCAAACACTTTTTCAACCAATCTTGATGAAACTTTCAGGTAATGATCAGTACACCAATCCCACTTGGCTCGCCCAATTTCATTCTTCTAGGTTAAACCGTTCGTTGGCAGTAACCGGTTCAATTTTGAGGTTTCACTCTGTTTTCTCCTATAGGGATACATGTATTTGGAACTCTAAATCAAACACCGTTTGTGCTAGCTCTTTGAAGCTTGACACAATAAAGCAGTTTCAAGTTCTATCTCTATGGTTTGTTTGCTGTTGATGTAGCCCTAAGCAGAGACTGGCGAGAATCACTTTCATGGAAAGGGCCTGCCAAACTTCCAAAAAACTACGAGTTGCCTGAAATCTCAGCAAACACTTTTTCACCCAATCTAGATGAAACTTTCAGGTAATGATCAGTACACCAATCCCACTTGGCTCGCCAAATTTCGTTCTTCTAGGTTAAACCGTTCGTTGGCAGTAACCAGTTTCATTTTGAGGTTTCACTCTGTTTTCTCCTATAGGGATACATGTATTTGGAACTCTAAATCAAACACGGTTTGTGCTAGCTCTTTGAAACTTGACACAATAAAGCAGTTTCAAGTTCTATCTCTATGGTTTGTTTGCTGTTGATGTAGCCCTAAGCAGAGACTGGCGAGAATCACTTTCATGGAAACGGCCTGCCAAGCTTCCAAAAAACTAACAGTTGCCTGAAATCTCAGCACACACTTTTTCACCCAATCTTGATGAAACTTTCAGGTAATGATCAGTACACCAATCCCACTTGGCTCGCCAAATTTCGTTCTTCTAGGTTAAACCGTTCGTTGGCAGTAACCGGTTTCATTTTGAGGTTTCACTCTGTTTTCTCCTTTAGGGATACATGTATTTGGAACTCTAAATCAAACACGGTTTGTGCTAGCTCTTTGAAATTTGACACAATAAAGCAGTTTCAAGTTCTATCTCTATGGTTTGTTTGCTGTTGATGTAGCCCTAAGCAGAGACTGGCGAGAATCACTTTCATGGAAAGAGCCTGCCAAGCTTCCTAAAAACTACGAGTTGCCTGAAATCTCTGCAAACACTTTTTCAACCAATCTTGATGAAACTTTCAGGTAATGATCAGTACACCAATCCCACTTGGCTCGCCCAATTTCATTCTTCTTGGTTAAACCGTTCGTTGGCAGTAACCGGTTCCATTTTGAGGTTTCACTCTGTTTTCTCCTATAGGGATACATGTATTTGGAACTCTAAATCAAACACGGTTTGTGCTAGCTCTTTGAAGCTTGACACAATAAAGCAGTTTCAAGTTCTATCTCTATGGTTTGTTTGCTGTTGATGTAGCCCTAAGCAGAGACTGGCAAGAATCACTTTCATGGAAACGGCCTGCCAAGCTTCCAAAAAACTAACAGTTGCCTGAAATCTCAGCACACACTTTTTCACCCAATCTTGATGAAACTTTCAGGTAATGATCAGTACACCAATCCCACTTGGCTCGCCAAATTTCGTTCTTCTAGGTTAAACCGTTCGTTGGCAGTAACCGGTTTCATTTTGAGGTTTCACTCTGTTTTCTCCTATAGGGATACATGTATTTGGAACTCTAAATCAAACACGGTTTGTGCTAGCTCTTTGAAACTTGACACAATAAAGCAGTTTCAAGTTCTATCTCTATGGTTTGTTTGCTGTTGATGTAGCCCTAAGCAGAGACTGGCGAGAATCACTTTCATGGAAAGGGCCTTCCAAGATTCCAAAACACTACGAGTTGCCTGAAATCTCAGCAAACACTTTTTCACCCAATCTTGATGAAACTTTCAGGTAATGATCAGTACACCAATCCCACTTGGCTCGCCAAATTTCGTTCTTCTAGGTTAAACCGTTCGTTGGCAGTAACCGGTTCCATTTTGAGGTTTCACTCTGTTTTCTCCTATAGGGATACATGTATTTGGAACTCTAAATCAAACACGGTTTGTGCTAGCTCTTTGAAGCTTGACACAATAAAGCAGTTTCAAGTTCTATCTCTATGGTTTGTTTGCTGTTGATGTAGCCCTAAGCAGAGACTGGCGAGAATCACTTTCATGGAAAGGGCCTGCCAAACTTCCAAAAAACTACGAGTTGCCTGAAATCTCAGCAAACACTTTTTCACCCAATCTAGATGAAACTTTCAGGTAATGATCAGTACACCAATCCCACTTGGCTCGCCAAATTTCGTTCTTCTAGGTTAAACCGTTCGTTGGCAGTAACCAGTTTCATTTTGAGGTTTCACTCTGTTTTCTCCTATAGGGATACATGTATTTGGAACTCTAAATCAAACACGGTTTGTGCTAGCTCTTTGAAACTTGACACAATAAAGCAGTTTCAAGTTCTATCTCTATGGTTTGTTTGCTGTTGATGTAGCCCTAAGCAGAGACTGGCGAGAATCACTTTCATGGAAACGGCCTGCCAAGCTTCCAAAAAACTAACAGTTGCCTGAAATCTCAGCACACACTTTTTCACCCAATCTTGATGAAACTTTCAGGTAATGATCAGTACACCAATCCCACTTGGCTCGCCAAATTTCGTTCTTCTAGGTTAAACCGTTCGTTGGCAGTAACCGGTTCCATTTTGAGGTTTCACTCTGTTTTCTCCTATAGGGATACATGTATTTGGAACTCTAAATCAAACACGGTTTGTGCTAGCTCTTTGAAGCTTGACACAATAAAGCTGTTTCAAGTTCTATCTCTAAGGTTTGTTTGCTGTTGATGTAGCCCTAAGCAGAGACTGGCGAGAATCACTTTCATGGAAAGGGCCTGCCAAACATCCAAAAAACTACGAGTTGCCTGAAATCTCAGCAAACACTTTTTCCCCCAATCTAGATGAAACTTTCAGGTAATGATCAGTACACCAATCCCACTTGGCTCGCCAAATTTCGTTCTTCTAGGTTAAACCGTTCGTTGGCAGTAACCGGTTTCATTTTGAGGTTTCACTCTGTTTTCTCCTATAGGGATACATGTATTTGGAACTCTAAATCAAACACGGTTTGTGCTAGCTCTTTGAAACTTGACACAATAAAGCAGTTTCAAGTTCTATCTCTATGGTTTGTTTGCTGTTGATGTAGCCCTAAGCAGAGACTGGCGAGAATCACTTTCATGGAAACGGCCTGCCAAGCTTCCAAAAAACTAACAGTTGCCTGAAATCTCAGCACACACTTTTTCACCCAATCTTGATGAAACTTTCAGGAAATGATCAGTACACCAATCCCACTTGGCTCGCCAAATTTCGTTCTTCTAGGTTAAACCGTTCGTTGGCAGTAACCGGTTTCATTTTGAGGTTTCACTCTGTTTTCTCCTTTAGGGATACATGTATTTGGAACTCTAAATCAAACACGGTTTGTGCTAGCTCTTTGAAATTTGACACAATAAAGCAGTTTCAAGTTCTATCTCTATGGTTTGTTTGCTGTTGATGTAGCCCTAAGCAGAGACTGGCGAGAATCACTTTCATGGAAAGAGCCTGCCAAGCTTCCTAAAAACTACGAGTTGCCTGAAATCTCAGCAAACACTTTTTCAACCAATCTTGATGAAACTTTCAGGTAATGATCAGTACACCAATCCCACTTGGCTCGCCCAATTTCATTCTTCTAGGTTAAACCGTTCGTTGGCAGTAACCGGTTCCATTTTGAGGTTTCACTCTGTTTTCTCCTATAGGGATACATGTATTTGGAACTCTAAATCAAACACGGTTTTTGCTAGCTCTTTGAAGCTTGACACAATAAAGCAGTTTCAAGTTCTATCTCTATGGTTTGTTTGCTGTTGATGTAGCCCTAAGCAGAGACTGGCAAGAATCACTTTCATGGAAACGGCCTGCCAAGCTTCCAAAAAACTAACAGTTGCCTGAAATCTCAGCACACACTTTTTCACCCAATCTTGATGAAACTTTCAGGTAATGATCAGTACACCAATCCCACTTGGCTCGCCAAATTTCGTTCTTCTAGGTTAAACCGTTCGTTGGCAGTAACCGGTTTCATTTTGAGGTTTCACTCTGTTTTCTCCTATAGGGATACATGTATTTGGAACTCTAAATCAAACACGGTTTGTGCTAGCTCTTTGAAACTTGACACAATAAAGCAGTTTCAAGTTCTATCTCTATGGTTTGTTTGCTGTTGATGTAGCCCTAAGCAGAGACTGGCGAGAATCACTTTCATGGAAAGGGCCTGCCAAGATTCCAAAACACTACGAGTTGCCTGAAATCTCAGCAAACACTTTTTCACCCAATCTTGATGAAACTTTCAGGTAATGATCAGTACACCAATCCCACTTGGCTCGCCAAATTTCGTTCTTCTAGGTTAAACCGTTCGTTGGCAGTAACCATTTCCATTTTGAGGTTTCACTCTGTTTTCTCCTATAGGGATACATGTATTTGGAACTCTAAATCAAACACGGTTTGTGCTAGCTCTTTGAAGCTTGACACAATAAAGCAGTTTCAAGTTCTATCTCTATGGTTTGTTTGCTGTTGATGTAGCCCTAAGCAGAGACTCGCGAGAATCACTTTCATGGAAAGGGCCTGCCAAACTTCCAAAAAACTACGAGTTGCCTGAAATCTCAGCAAACACTTTTTCACCCAATCTAGATGAAACTTTCAGGTAATGATCAGTACACCAATCCCACTTGGCTCGCCAAATTTCATTCTTCTAGGTTAAAACCGTTCGTTGGCAGTAACCAGTTTCATTTTGAGGTTTCACTCTGTTTTCTCCTATAGGGATACATGTATTTGGAACTCTAAATCAAACACGGTTTGTGCTAGCTCTTTGAAACTTGACACAATAAAGCAGTTTCAAGTTCTATCTCTATGGTTTGTTTGCTGTTGATGTAGCCCTAAGCAGAGACTGGCGAGAATCACTTTCATGGAAACGGCCTGCCAAGCTTCCAAAAAACTAACAGTTTCCTGAAATCTCAGCACACACTTTTTCACCCAATCTTGATGAAACTTTCAGGTAATGATCAGTACACCAATCCCACTTGGCTCGCCAAATTTCGTTCTTCTAGGTTAAACCGTTCGTTGGCAGTAACCGGTTTCATTTTGAGGTTTCACTCTGTTTTCTCCTTTAGGGATACATGTATTTGGAACTCTAAATCAAACACGGTTTGTGCTAGCTCTTTGAAATTTGACACAATAAAGCAGTTTCAAGTTCTATCTCTATGGTTTGTTTGCTGTTGATGTAGCCCTAAGCAGAGACTGGCGAGAATCACTTTCATGGAAAGAGCCTGCCAAGCTTCCTACAAACTACGAGTTGCCTGAAATCTCAGCAAACACTTTTTCAACCAATCTTGATGAAACTTTCAGGTAATGATCAGTACACCAATCCCACTTGGCTCGCCCAATTTCATTCTTCTAGGTTAAACCGTTCGTTGGCAGTAACCGGTTCCATTTTGAGGTTTCACTCTGTTTTCTCCTATAGGGATACATGTATTTGGAACTCTAAATCAAACACGGTTTGTGCTAGCTCTTTGAAGCTTGACACAATAAAGCAGTTTCAAGTTCTATCTCTATGGTTTGTTTGCTGTTGATGTAGCCCTAAGCAGAGACTGGCGAGAATCACTTTCATGGAAAGGGCCTGCCAAGCTTCCAAAGAAGTACGAGTTGCCTGAAATCTCAGCAAACACTTTTTCACCCAATCTAGATGAAACTTTAAGGTAATGATCAGTACACAAATTCCACTTGGCTCGCAAATTTTCGTTCTTTTAGGTTAAACCGTTCGTTGGCAGTAACCGGTTTCATTTTGAGGTTTCACTCTGTTTTCTCCTATAGGGATACAAGTATTTGGAACACTAAATCAAACACGGTTTGTGCTAGCTCTTTGAAACTTGACACAATAAAGCAGTTTCAAGTTCTACCTCTATGGTTTGTTTGCTGTTGATGTAGCCCTAAGCAGGGACTGGCGAGAATCACTTTCATGGAAAGGGCCTGCCAAGCTTCCAAAAAATTACGAGTTGCCTGAAATCTCAGCAATCACTTTTTTACCCAATCTTGAAAATACTTTCAGGTAATGATCAGTACACCAATCCCACTTGGCTCACCAAATTTCGTTCTTCTAGGTTAAACCGTTCGTTGTCAGTTACCGGTTTCATTTTGAGGTTTCACTCTGTTTTCTCCTATAGGGATACATGTATTTGGAACTCTAAATCAAACACGTTTTTTGCTAGCTCTTTGAAACTTGACACAATAAAGCAGTTTCATGTTCTATCTCTATGGTTTGTTTGTTGTTGATGTAGCCCTAAGCAGAGACTGGCGAGAATCACTTTCATGGAAAGGGCCTGCCAAGCTTCCAAAAAACTACCAGTTGCCTGAAATCTCAGCAAAAACTTTTTCACCCAATCTTGATAAAACTTTCACGTAATGATCACTACACCACTCCCACTTGGCTCGCCAAATTTCGTTCTTCTAGGTTAAACCATTCGTTGGCAGTAACGGGTTTCATTTTGAGGTTTCACTCTGTTTTCTCCTATAGGGATACATGTATTTGGAACTCTAAATCAAACACGGTTTTTGCTAGCTCTTTGAAACTTGACACAATAAAGCAGTTTCAAGTTCTATCTCTATGGTTTGTTTGTTGTTGATGTAGCCCTAAGCAGAGACTGGCGAGAATCACTTTCATGGAAAGGGCCTGCCAAGCTTCCAAAAAACTACGAGTTGCCTGAAATCTCAGCAAACACTTTTTCACCCAATCTTGATAAAACTTTCAGGTAATGATCACTACACCAATCCCACTTGGATCGCCAAATTTCGTTCTTCTAGGTTAAACCATTCGTTGGCAGTAACCGGTTTCATTTTGAGGTTTCACTCTGTTTTCTCCAAAGGGATACATGTATTTGGAACTCTAAATCAAACACGGTTTGTGCTAGCTCTTTGAAACTTGACACAATAAAGCAGTTTCAGGTTCTTTCTCTATGGTTTGTTTGCTGTTGATGTAGCCCTAAGCAGAGACTGGCGAGAATAACTTTCATGGAAAGGGCCTGCCAAGCTTTCAAAAAACTACGAGTTGCCTGAAATCTCACCAAACACTTTTTCACCCAATCTTGAAAATACTTTCAGGTAATGATCAGTACACCAATCCCACTTGGCTCGCCAAATTTCGTTCTTCTAGTTAAACCGTTCGTTGTCAGTTACTGGTTTCATTTTGAGGTTTCACTCTGTTTTCTCCTATAGGGATACATGTATTTGGAACTCTAAATCAAACACGGTTTTTGCTAGCTCTTTGAAACTTGACACAATAAAGCAGTTTCAAGTTGTAACTCTATGGTTTGTTTGATGTTGATGTAGCCCTAAGCAGAGACTGGCGAGAATCACTTTCATGGAAAGAGCCTGCCAAGCTTCCAAAAAACTACGAGTTGCCTGAAATCTCAGCACACACTTTTTCACCCAATCTTGATGAAATTTCAGGTAATGATCAGTACACCAATCCCACTTGGCTCGCCAAATTTCGTTCTTCTAGGTTAAACCGTTCTTTGGCAGTAACCGGTTTCATTTTGAGGTTTCACTCTGTTTTCTCCTATAGGGATACATGTATTTGGAACTCTAAATCAAACACGGTTTGTGCTAGCTCTTTGAAACTTGACACAATAAAGCAGTTTCAAGTTCTATCTCTATGGTTTGTTTGCTGTTGATGTAGCCCTAAGCAGAGACTGGGGAGAATCACTTTCATGGAAAGGGCCTGCCAAGCTTCCAAAAAACTACGTGTTGCCTGAAATCTCAGCAAACACTTTTTCACCCAATCTCGATGAAACTTTCAGGTAATGATCAGTACACAAATTCCACTTGGCTCGCAAATTTTCGTTCTTTTAGGTTAAACCGTTCGTTGGCAGTAACCGGTTTCATTTTGAGGTTTCACTCTGTTTTCTCCTATAGGGATACAAGTATTTGGAACTCTAAATCAAACACGGTTTGTGCTAGCTCTTTGAAACTTGACACAATAAAGCAGTTTCAAGTTCTATCTCTATGGTTTGTTTGCTGTTGATGTAGCCCTAAGCAGAGACTGGCGAGAATCACTTTCATGGAAACGGCCTGCCAAGCTTCCAAAAAACTAACAGTTGCCTGAAATCTCAGCAAACACTTTTTCACCCAATCTTGATGAAACTTTCAGGTAATGATCAGTACACCAATCCCACTTGGCTCGACAAATTTCGTTCTTCTAGGTTAAACCGTTCGTTGGCAGTAACCGGTTTCATTTTGAGGTTTCACTCTGTTTTCTCCTATAGGGATACATGTATTTGGAACTCTAAATCAAACACGGTTTGTGCTAGCTCTTTGAAACTTGACACAATAAAGCAGTTTCAAGTTCTATCTCTATGGTTTGTTTGCTGTTGATGTAGCCCTAAGCAGAGACTGGCGAGAATCACTTTCATGGAAAGGGCCTGCCAAGCTTCCAAAAAACTACGAGTTGCCTGAAATCTCAGCACACACTTTTTCACCCAATCTTGATGAAACTTTCAGGTAATGATCAGTACACCAATCCCACTTGGCTCGCCAAATTTCGTTCTTCTAGGTTAAACCGTTCGTTGGCAGTAACCGGTTTCATTTTGAGGTTTCACTCTGTTTTCTCCTATAGGGATACATGTATTTGGAACTCTAAATCAAACACGGTTTGTGCTAGCTCTTTGAAACTTGACACAATAAAGCAGTTTCAAGTTCTATCTCTATGGTTTGTTTGCTGTTGATGTAGCCCTAAGCAGAGACTGGCGAGAATCACTTTCATGGAAAGGGCCTGCCAAGATTCCAAAACACTACGAGTTGCCTGAAATCTCAGCAAACACTTTTTCAACCAATCTTGATGAAACTTTCAGGTAATGATCAGTACACCAATCCCACTTGGCTCGCCAAATTTCGTTCTTCTAGGTTAAACCGTTCGTTGGCAGTAACCGGTTCCATTTTGAGGTTTCACTCTGTTTTCTCCTATAGGGATACATGTATTTGGAACTCTAAATCAAACACGGTTTGTGCTAGCTCTTTGAAGCTTGACACAATAAAGCAGTTTCAAGTTCTATCTCTATGGTTTGTTTGCTGTTGATGTAGCCCTAAGCAGAGACTGGCGAGAATCACTTTCATGAAAAGGGCCTGCCAAACTTCCAAAAAACTACGAGTTCCCTGAAATCTCAGCAAACACTTTTTCACCCAATCTAGATGAAACTTTCAGGTAATGATCAGTACACCAATCCCACTTGGCTCGCCAAATTTCGTTCTTCTAGGTTAAACCGTTCGTTGGCAGTAACCAGTTTCATTTTGAGGTTTCACTCTGTTTTCTCCTATAGGGATACATGTATTTGGAACTCTAAATCAAACACGGTTTGTGCTAGCTCTTTGAAACTTGACACAATAAAGCAGTTTCAAGTTCTATCTCTATGGTTTGTTTGCTGTTGATGTAGCCCTAAGCAGAGACTGGCGAGAATCACTTTCATGGAAACGGCCTGCCAAGCTTCCAAAAAACTAACAGTTGCCTGAAATCTCAGCACACACTTTTTCACCCAATCTTGATGAAACTTTCAGGTAATGATCAGTACACCAATCCCACTTGGCTCGCCAAATTTCGTTCTTCTAGGTTAAACCGTTCGTTGGCAGTAACCGGTTTCATTTTGAGGTTTCACTCTGTTTTCTCCTATAGGGATACATGTATTTGGAACTCTAAATCAAACACGGTTTGTGCTAGCTCTTTGAAACTTGACACAATAAAGCAGTTTCAAGTTCTATCTCTATGGTTTGTTTGCTGTTGATGTAGCCCTAAGCAGAGACTGGCGAGAATCACTTTCATGGAAAGGGCCTGCCAAGATTCCAAAACACTACGAGTTGCCTGAAATCTCAGCAAACACTTTTTCACCCAATCTTGATGAAACTTTCAGGTAATGATCAGTACACCAATCCCACTTGGCTCGCCAAATTTCGTACTTCTAGGTTAAACCGTTCGTTGGCAGTAACCAGTTTCATTTTGAGGTTTCACTCTGTTTTCTCCTATAGGGATACATGTATTTGGAACTCTAAATCAAACACGGTTTGTGCTAGCTCTTTGAAACTTGACACAATAAAGCAGTTTCAAGTTCTATCTCTATGGTTTGTTTGCTGTTGATGTAGCCCTAAGCAGAGACTGGCGAGAATCACTTTCATGGAAACGGCCTGCCAAGCTTCCAAAAACTAACAGTTGCCTGAAATCTCAGCACACACTTTTTCACCCAATCTTGATGAAACTTTCAGGTAATGATCAGTACACCAATCCCACTTGGCTCGCCAAATTTCATTCTTCTAGGTTAAACCGTTCGTTGGCAGTAACCGGTTTCATTTTGAGGTTTCACTCTGTTTTCTCCTTTAGGGATACATGTATTTGGAACTCTAAATCAAACACGGTTTGTGCTAGCTCTTTGAAATTTGACACAATAAAGCAGTTTCAAGTTCTATCTCTATGGTTTGTTTGCTGTTGATGTAGCCCTAAGCAGAGACTGGCGAGAATCACTTTCATGGAAAGAGCCTGCCAAGCTTCCTAAAAACTACGAGTTGCCTGAAATCTCAGCAAACACTTTTTCAACCAATCTTGATGAAACTTTCAGGTAATGATCAGTACACCAATCCCACTTGGCTCGCCCAATTTCATTCTTCTAGGTTAAACCGTTTGTTGGCAGTAACCGGTTCCATTTTGAGGTTTCACTCTGTTTTCTCCTATAGGGATACATGTATTTGGAACTCTAAATCAAACACGGTTTGTGCTAGCTCTTTGAAGCTTGACACAATAAAGCAGTTTCAAGTTCTATCTCTATGGTTTGTTTGCTGTTGATGTAGCCCTAAGCAGAGACTGGCGAGAATCACTTTCATGGAAACGGCCTGCCAAGCTTCCAAAAAACTAACAGTTGCCTGAAATCTCAGCACACACTTTTTCACCCAATCTTGATGAAACTTTCAGGTAATGATCAGTACACCAATCCCACTTGGCTCGCCAAATTTCGTTCTTCTAGGTTAAACCGTTCGTTGGCAGTAACCGGTTTCATTTTGAGGTTTCACTCTGTTTTCTCCTATAGGGATACATGTATTTGGAACTCTAAATCAAACACGGTTTGTGCTAGCTCTTTGAAACTTGACACAATAAAGCAGTTTCAAGTTCTATCTCTATGGTTTGTTTGCTGTTGATGTAGCCCTAAGCAGAGACTGGCGAGAATCACTTTCATGGAAAGGGCCTGCCAAGATTCCAAAACACTACGAGTTGCCTGAAATCTCAGCAAACACTTTTTCACCCAATCTTGATGAAACTTTCAGGTAATGATCAGTACACCAATCCCACTTGGCTCGCCAAATTTCGTTCTTCTAGGTTAAACCGTTCGTTGGCAGTAACCGGTTCCATTTTGAGGTTTCACTCTGTTTTCTCCTATAGGGATACATGTATTTGGAACTCTAAATCAAACACGGTTTGTGCTAGCTCTTTGAAGCTTGACACAATAAAGCAGTTTCAAGTTCTATCTCTATGGTTTGTTTGCTGTTGATGTGGCCCTAAGCAGAGACTGGCGAGAATCACTTTCATGGAAAGGGCCTGCCAAACTTCCAAAAAACTACGAGTTGCCTGAAATCTCAGCAAACACTTTTTCACCCAATCTAGATGAAACTTTCAGGTAATGATCAGTACACCAATCCCACTTGGCTCGCCAAATTTCGTTCTTCTAGGTTAAACCGTTCGTTGGCAGTAACCAGTTTCATTTTGAGGTTTCACTCTGTTTTCTCCTATAGGGATACATGTATTTGGAACTCTAAATCAAACACGGTTTGTGCTAGCTCTTTGAAACTTGACACAATAAAGCAGTTTCAAGTTCTATCTCTATGGTTTGTTTGCTGTTGATGTAGCCCTAAGCAGAGACTGGCGAGAATCACTTTCATGGAAACGGCCTGCCAAGCTTCCAAAAAACTAACAGTTGCCTGAAATCTCAGCACACACTTTTTCACCCAATCTTGATGAAACTTTCAGGTAATGATCAGTACACCAATCCCACTTGGCTCGCCAAATTTCGTTCTTCTAGGTTAAACCGTTCGTTGGCAGTAACCGGTTTCATTTTGAGGTTTCACTCTGTTTTCTCCTTTAGGGATACATGTATTTGGAACTCTAAATCAAACACGGTTTGTGCTAGCTCTTTGAAATTTGACACAATAAAGCAGTTTCAAGTTCTATCTCTATGGTTTGTTTGCTGTTGATGTAGCCCTAAGCAGAGACTGGCGAGAATCACTTTCATGGAAAGAGCCTGCCAAGCTTCCTAAAAACTACGAGTTGCCTGAAATCTCAGCAAACACTTTTTCAACCAATCTTGATGAAACTTTCAGGTAATGATCAGTACACCAATCCCACTTGGCTCGCCCAATTTCATTCTTCTAGGTTAAACCGTTCGTTGGCAGTAACCGGTTCCATTTTGAGGTTTCACTCTGTTTTCTCCTATAGGGATACATGTATTTGGAACTCTAAATCAAACACGGTTTGTGCTAGCTCTTTGAAGCTTGACACAATAAAGCAGTTTCAAGTTCTATCTCTATGGTTTGTTTGCTGTTGATGTAGCCCTAAGCAGAGACTGGCAAGAATCACTTTCATGGAAACGGCCTGCCAAGCTTCCAAAAAACTAACAGTTGCCTGAAATCTCAGCACACACTTTTTCACCCAATCTTGATGAAACTTTCAGGTAATGATCAGTACACCAATCCCACTTGGCTCGCCAAATTTCGTTCTTCTAGGTTAAACCGTTCGTTGGCAGTAACCGGTTTCATTTTGAGGTTTCACTCTGTTTTCTCCTATAGGGATACATGTATTTGGAACTCTAAATCAAACACGGTTTGTGCTAGCTCTTTGAAACTTGACACAATAAAGCAGTTTCAAGTTCTATTTCTATGGTTTGTTTGCTGTTGATGTAGCCCTAAGCAGAGACTGGCGAGAATCACTTTCATGGAAAGGGCCTGCCAAGATTCCAAAACACTACGAGTTGCCTGAAATCTCAGCAAACACTTTTTCACCCAATCTTGATGAAACTTTCAGGTAATGATCAGTACACCAATCCCACTTGGCTCGCCAAATTTCGTTCTTCTAGGTTAAACCGTTCGTTGGCAGTAACCGGTTCCATTTTGAGGTTTCACTCTGTTTTCTCCTACAGGGATACATGTATTTGGAACTCTAAATCAAACACGGTTTGTGCTAGCTCTTTGAAACTTGACACAATAAAGCAGTTTCAAGTTCTATCTCTATGGTTTGTTTGCTGTTGATGTAGCCCTAAGCAGAGACTGGCGAGAATCACTTTCATGGAAAGGGCCTGCCAAACTTCCAAAAAACTACGAGTTGCCTGAAATCTCAGCAAACACTTTTTCACCCAATCTAGATGAAACTTTCAGGTAATGATCAGTACACCAATCCCACTTGGCTCGCCAAATTTCGTTCTTCTAGGTTAAACCGTTCGTTGGCAGTAACCAGTTTCATTTTGAGGTTTCACTCTGTTTTCTCCTATAGGGATACATGTATTTGGAACTCTAAATCAAACACGGTTTGTGCTAGCTCTTTGAAACTTGACACAATAAATCAGTTTCAAGTTCTATCTCTATGGTTTGTTTGCTGTTGATGTAGCCCTAAGCAGAGACTGGCGAGAATCACTTTCATGGAAACGGCCTGCCAAGCTTCCAAAAAACTAACAGTTGCCTGAAATCTCAGCACACACTTTTTCACCCAATCTTGATGAAACTTTCAGGTAATGATCAGTACACCAATCCCACTTGGCTCGCCAAATTTCGTTCTTCTAGGTTAAACCGTTCGTTGGCAGTAACCGGTTTCATTTTGAGGTTTCACTCTGTTTTCTCCTTTAGGGATACATGTATTTGGAACTCTAAATCAAACACGGTTTGTGCTAGCTCTTTGAAATTTGACACAATAAAACAGTTTCAAGTTCTATCTCTATGGTTTGTTTGCTGTTGATGTAGCCCTAAGCAGAGACTGGCGAGAATCACTTTCATGGAAAGAGCCTTCCAAGCTTCCTAAAAACTACGAGTTGCCTGAAATCTCAGCAAACACTTTTTCAACCAATCTTGATGAAACTTTCAGGTAATGATCAGTACACCAATCCCACTTGGCTCGCCCAATTTCATTCTTCTAGGTTAAACCGTTCGTTGGCAGTTACCGGTTCCATTTTGAGGTTTCACTCTGTTTTCTCCTATAGGGATACATGTATTTGGAACTCTAAATCAAACACGGTTTGTGCTAGCTCTTTGCAGCTTGACACAATAAAGCAGTTTCAAGTTCTATCTCTATGGTTTGTTTGCTGTTGATGTAGCCCTAAGCAGAGACTGGCGAGAATCACTTTCATGGAAAGGGCCTACCAAGCTTCCAAAGAAGTACGAGTTGCCTGAAATCTCAGCAAACACTTTTTAACCCAATCTAGATGAAACTTTAAGGTAATGATCAGTACACAAATTCCACTTGGCTCGCAAATTTTCGTTCTTTTAGGTTAAACCGTTCGTTGGCAGTAACCGGTTTCATTTTGAGGTTCAACTCTGTTTTCTCCTATAGGGATACAAGTATTTGGAACACTAAATCAAACACAGTTTGTGCTAGCTCTTTGAAACTTGACACAATAAAGCAGTTTCAAGTTGTACATCTATGGTTTGTTTGCTGTTGATGTAGCCCTAAGCAGGGACTGGCGAGAATCACTTTCATGGAAAGGGCCTGCCAAGCTTCCAAAAAATTACGAGTTGCCTGAAATCTCAGCAATCACTTTTTTACCCAATCTTGAAAATACTTTCAGGTAATGATCAGTACACCAATCCCACTTGGCTCACCAAATTTCGTTCTTCTAGGTTAAACCGTTCGTTGTCAGTTACCGGTTTCATTTTGAGGTTTCACTCTGTTTTCTCCTATAGGGATACATGTATTTGGAACTCTAAATCAAACACGTTTTTTGCTAGCTCTTTGAAACTTGACACAATAAAGCAGTTTCATGTTCTATCTCTATGGTTTGTTTGTTGTTGATGTAGCCCTAAGCAGAGACTGGCGAGAATCACTTTCATGGAAAGGGCCTGCCAAGCTTCCAAAAAACTACCAGTTGCCTGAAATCTCAGCAAACACTTTTTCACCCAATCTTGATAAAACTTTCACGTAATGATCACTACACCACTCCCACTTGGCTCGCCAAATTTCGTTCTTCTATGTTAAACCATTCGTTGGCAGTAACGGGTTTCATTTTGAGGTTTCACTCTGTTTTCTCCTATAGGGATACATGTATTTGGAACTCTAAATCAAACACGGTTTTTGCTAGCTCTTTGAAACTTGACACAATAAAGCAGTTTCAAGTTCTATCTCTATGGTTTGTTTGTTGTTGATGTAGCCCTAAGCAGAGACTGGCGAGAATCACGTTCATAAAAAGGGCCTGCCAAGCTTCCAAAAAACTACGAGTTGCCTGAAATCTCAGCAAACACTTTTTCACCCAATCTTGATAAAACTTTCAGGTAATGATCACTACACCAATCCCACTTGGATCGCCAAATTTCGTTCTTCTAGGTTAAACCATTCGTTGGCAGTAACCGGTTTCATTTTGAGGTTTCACTCTGTTTTCTCCAAAGGGATACATGTATTTGGAACTCTAAATCAAACACGGTTTGTGCTAGCTCTTTGAAACTTGACACAATAAAGCAGTTTCAGGTTCTTTCTCTATGGTTTGTTTGCTGTTGATGTAGCCCTAAGCAGAGACTGGCGAGAATAACTTTCATGGAAAGGGCCTGCCAAGCTTTCAAAAAACTACGAGTTGCCTGAAATCTCACCAAACACTTTTTCACCCAATCTTGAAAATACTTTCAGGTAATGATCAATACACCAATCCCACTTGGCTCGCCAAATTTCGTTCTTCTAGTTAAACCGTTCGTTGTCAGTTACTGGTTTCATTTTGAGGTTTCACTCTGTTTTCTCCTATAGGGATACATGTATTTGGAACTCTAAATCAAACACGGTTTTTGCTAGCTCTTTGAAACTTGACACAATAAAGCAGTTTCAAGTTGTAACTCTATGGTTTGTTTGCTGTTGATGTAGCCTAAGCAGAGACTGGCGAGAATCACTTTCATGGAAAGAGCCTGCCAAGCTTCCAAAAAACTACGAGTTGCCTGAAATCTCAGCACACACTTTTTCACCCAATCTTGATGAAATTTCAGGTAATGATCAGTACACCAATCCCACTTGGCTCGCCAAATTTCGTTCTTCTAGGTTAAACCGTTCTTTGGCAGTAACCGGTTTCATTTTGAGGTTTCACTCTGTTTTCTCCTATAGGGATACATGTATTTGGAACTCTAAATCAAACACGGTTTGTGCTAGCTCTTTGAAACTTGACACAATAAAGCAGTTTCAAGTTCTATCTCTATGGTTTGTTTCCTGTTGATGTAGCCCTAAGCAGAGACTGGGGAGAATCACTTTCATGGAAAGGGGCCTGCCAAGCTTCCAAAAAACTACGTGTTGCCTGAAATCTCAGCAAACACTTTTTCACCCAATCTTGATGAAACTTTCAGGTAATGATTAGTACACAAATTCCACTTGGCTCGCAAATTTTCGTTCTTTTAGGTTAAACCGTTCGTTGGCAGTAACCGGTTTCATTTTGAGGTTTCACTCTGTTTTCTCCTATAGGGATACAAGTATTTGGAACTCTAAATCAAACACGGTTTGTGCTAGCTCTTTGAAACTTGACACAATAAAGCAGTTTCAAGTTCTATCTCTATGGTTTGTTTGCTGTTGATGTAGCCCTAAGCAGAGACTGGCGAGAATCACTTTCATGGAAAGGGCCTGCCAAGCTTCCAAAAAATCTACGAGTTGCCTGAAATCTCAGCACACACTTTTTCACCCAATCTTGATAAAACTTTCAGGTAATGATCACTACACCAATCCCACTTGGCTCGCCAAATTTCGTTCTTCTAGGTTAAACCGTTCGTTGGCAGTAACCGGTTTCATTTTGAGGTTTCACTCTGTTTTCTCCTATAGGGATACATGTATTTGGAACTCTAAATCAAACACGGTTTGTGCTAGCTCTTTGAAACTTGACACAATAAAGCAGTTTCAAGTTCTATCTCTATGGTTTGTTTGCTGTTGATGTAGCCCTAAGCAGAGACTGGCGAGAATCACTTTCATGGAAACGGCCTGCCAAGCTTCCAAAAAACTAACAGTTGCCTGAAATCTCAGCACACACTTTTTCACCCAATCTTGATGAAACTTTCAGGTAATGATCAGTACACCAATCCCACTTGGCTCGCCAAATTTCGTTCTTCTAGGTTAAACCGTTCGTTGGCAGTAACCGGTTTCATTTTGAGGTTTCACTTTGTTTTCTCCTTTAGGGATACATGTATTTGGAACTCTAAATCAAACACGGTTTGTGCTAGCTCTTTGAAATTTGACACAATAAAGCAGTTTCAAGTTCTATCTCTATGGTTTGTTTGCTGTTGATGTAGCCCTAAGCAGAGACTGGCGAGAATCACTTTCATGGAAAGAGCCTGCCAAGCTTCCTAAAACTACGAGTTGCCTGAAATCTCAGCAAACACCTTTTCAACCAATCTTGATGAAACTTTCAGGTAATGATCAGTACACCAATCCCACTTGGCTCCCCCAATTTCATTCTTCTAGGTTAAACCGTTCGTTGGCAGTAACCGGTTCCATTTTGAGGTTTCACTCTGTTTTCTCCTATAGGGATACATGTATTTGGAACTCTAAATCAAACACGGTTTGTGCTAGCTCTTTGAAGCTTGACACAATAAAGCAGTTTCAAGTTCTATCTCTATGGTTTGTTTGCTGTTGATGTAGCCCTAAGCAGAGACTGGCGAGAATCACTTTCATGGAAAGGGCCTGCCAAACTTCCAAAAAACTACGAGTTGCCTGAAATCTCAGCAAACACTTTTTCACCCAATCTAGATGAAACTTTCAGGTAATGATCAGTACACCAATCCCACTTGGCTCGCCAAATTTCGTTCTTCTAGGTTAAACCGTTCGTTGGCAGTAACCAGTTTCATTTTGAGGTTTCACTCTGTTTTCTCCTATAGGGATACATGTATTTGGAACTCTAAATCAAACACGGTTTGTGCTAGCTCTTTGAAACTTGACACAATAAATCAGTTTCAAGTTCTATCTCTATGGTTTGTTTGCTGTTGATGTAGCCCTAAGCAGAGACTGGCGAGAATCACTTTCATGGAAACGGCCTGCCAAGCTTCCAAAAAACTAACAGTTGCCTGAAATCTCAGCACACACTTTTTCACCCAATCTTGATGAAACTTTCAGGTAATGATCAGTACACCAATCCCACTTGGCTCGCCAAATTTCGTTCTTCTAGGTTAAACCGTTCGTTGGCAGTAACCGGTTTCATTTTGAGGTTTCACTCTGTTTTCTCCTTTAGGGATACATGTATTTGGAACTCTAAATCAAACACGGTTTGTGCTAGCTCTTTGAAATTTGACACAATAAAACAGTTTCAAGTTCTATCTCTATGGTTTGTTTGCTGTTGATGTAGCCCTAAGCAGAGACTGGCGAGAATCACTTTCATGGAAAGAGCCTTCCAAGCTTCCTAAAAACTACGAGTTGCCTGAAATCTCAGCAAACACTTTTTCAACCAATCTTGATGAAACTTTCAGGTAATGATCAGTACACCAATCCCACTTGGCTCGCCCAATTTCATTCTTCTAGGTTAAACCGTTCGTTGGCAGTTACCGGTTCCATTTTGAGGTTTCACTCTGTTTTCTCCTATAGGGATACATGTATTTGGAACTCTAAATCAAACACGGTTTGTGCTAGCTCTTTGCAGCTTGACACAATAAAGCAGTTTCAAGTTCTATCTCTATGGTTTGTTTGCTGTTGATGTAGCCCTAAGCAGAGACTGGCGAGAATCACTTTCATGGAAAGGGCCTGCCAAGCTTCCAAAGAAGTACGAGTTGCCTGAAATCTCAGCAAACACTTTTTCACCCAATCTAGATGAAACTTTAAGGTAATGATCAGTACACAAATTCCACTTGGCTCGCAAATTTTCGTTCTTTTAGGTTAAACCGTTCGTTGGCAGTAACCGGTTTCATTTTGAGGTTTCACTCTGTTTTCTCCTATAGGGATACAAGTATTTGGAACACTAAATCAACACGGTTTGTGCTAGCTCTTTGAAACTTGACACAATAAAGCAGTTTCAAGTTCTACATCTATGGTTTGTTTGCTGTTGATGTAGCCCTAAGCAGGGACTGGCGAGAATCACTTTCATGGAAAGGGCCTGCCAAGCTTCCAAAAAATTACGAGTTGCCTGAAATCTCAGCAATCACTTTTTACCCAATCTTGAAAATACTTTCAGGTAATGATCAGTACACCAATCCCACTTGGCTCACCAAATTTCGTTCTTCTAGGTTAAACCGTTCGTTGTCAGTTACCGGTTTCATTTTGAGGTTTCACTCTGTTTTCTCCTATAGGGATACATGTATTTGGAACTCTAAATCAAACACGTTTTTTGCTAGCTCTTTGAAACTTGACACAATAAAGCAGTTTCATGTTCTATCTCTATGGTTTGTTTGTTGTTGATGTAGCCCTAAGCAGAGACTGGCGAGAATCACTTTCATGGAAAGGGCCTGCCAAGCTTCCAAAAAACTACCAGTTGCCTGAAATCTCAGCAAACACTTTTTCACCCAATCTTGATAAAACTTTCACGTAATGATCACTACACCACTCCCACTTGGCTCGCCAAATTTCGTTCTTCTATGTTAAACCATTCGTTGGCAGTAACGGGTTTCATTTTGAGGTTTCACTCTGTTTTCTCCTATAGGGATACATGTATTTGGAACTCTAAATCAAACACGGTTTTTGCTAGCTCTTTGAAACTTGACACAATAAAGCAGTTTCAAGTTCTATCTCTATGGTTTGTTTGTTGTTGATGTAGCCCTAAGCAGAGACTGGCGAGAATCACGTTCATAAAAAGGGCCTGCCAAGCTTCCAAAAAACTACGAGTTGCCTGAAATCTCAGCAAACACTTTTTCACTCAATCTTGATAAAACTTTCAGGTAATGATCACTACACCAATCCCACTTGGATCGCCAAATTTCGTTCTTCTAGGTTAAACCATTCGTTTGCAGTAACCGGTTTCATTTTGAGGTTTCACTCTGTTTTCTCCAAAGGGATACATGTATTTGGAACTCTAAATCAAACACGGTTTGTGCTAGCTCTTTGAAACTAGACACAATAAAGCAGTTTCAGGTTCTTTCTCTATGGTTTGTTTGCTGTTGATGTAGCCCTAAGCAGAGACTGGCGAGAATAACTTTCAGGGAAAGGGCCTGCCAAGCTTTCAAAAAACTACGAGTTGCCTGAAATCTCACCAAACACTTTTTCACCCAATCTTGAAAATACTTTCAGGTAATGATCAGTACCCAATCCCACTTGGCTCGCCAAATTTCGTTCTTCTACTTAAACCGTTCGTTGTCAGTTACTGGTTTCATTTTGAGGTTTCACTCTGTTTTCTCCTATAGGGATACATGTATTTGGAACTCTAAATCAAACACGGTTTTTGCTAGCTCTTTGAAACTTGACACAATAAAGCAGTTTCAAGTTGTAACTCTATGGTTTGTTTGCTGTTGATGTAGCCCTAAGCAGAGACTGGCGAGAATCACTTTCATGGAAAGAGCCTGCCAAGCTTCCAAAAAACTACGAGTTGCCTGAAATCTCAGCACACACTTTTTCACCCAATCTTGATGAAATTTCAGGTAATGATCAGTACACCAATCCCACTTGGCTCGCCAAATTTCGTTCTTCTAGGTTAAACCGTTCTTTGGCAGTAACCGGTTTCATTTTGAGGTTTCACTCTGTTTTCTCCTATAGGGATACATGTATTTGGAACTCTAAATCAAACACGGTTTGTGCTAGCTCTTTGAAACTTGACACAATAAAGCAGTTTCAAGTTCTATCTCTATGGTTTGTTTCCTGTTGATGTAGCCCTAAGCAGAGACTGGGGAGAATCACTTCATGGAAAGGGCCTGCCAAGCTTCCAAAAAACTACGTGTTGCCTGAAATCTCAGCAAACACTTTTTCACCCAATCTCGATGAAACTTTCAGGTAATGATTAGTACACAAATTCCACTTGGCTCGCAAATTTTCGTTCTTTTAGGTTAAACCGTTCGTTGGCAGTAACCGGTTTCATTTTGAGGTTTCACTCTGTTTTCTCCTATAGGGATACAAGTATTTGGAACTCTAAATCAAACACGGTTTGTGCTAGCTCTTTGAAACTTGACACAATAAAGCAGTTTCAAGTTCTATCTCTATGGTTTGTTTGCTGTTGATGTAGCCCTAAGCAGAGACTGGCGAGAATCACTTTCATGGAAAGGGCCTGCCAAGCTTCCAAAAAATCTACGAGTTGCCTGAAATCTCAGCACACACTTTTTCACCCAATCTTGATGAAACTTTCAGGTAATGATCAGTACACCAATCCCACTTGGCTCGCCAAATTTCGTTCTTCTAGGTTAAACCGTTCGTTGGCAGTAACCGGTTTCATTTTGAGGTTTCACTCTGTTTTCTCCTATAGGGATACATGTATTTGGAACTCTAAATCAAACACGGTTTGTGCTAGCTCTTTGAAACTTGACACAATAAAGCAGTTTCAAGTTCTATCTCTATGGTTTGTTTGCTGTTGATGTAGCCCTAAGCAGAGACTGGCGAGAATCACTTTCATGGAAAGGGCCTGCCAAGATTCCAAAACACTACGAGTTGCCTGAAATCTCAGCAAACACTTTTTCACCCAATCTTGATGAAACTTTCAGGTAATGATCAGTACACCAATCCCACTTGGCTCGCCAAATTTCGTTCTTCTAGGTTAAACCGTTCGTTGGCAGTAACCAGTTTCATTTGAGGTTTCACTCTGTTTTCTCCTATAGGGATACATGTATTTGGAACTCTAAATCAAACACGGTTTGTGCTAGCTCTTTGAAACTTGACACAATAAAGCAGTTTCAAGTTCTATCTCTATGGTTTGTTTGCTGTTGATGTAGCCCTAAGCAGAGACTGGCGAGAATCACTTTCATGGAAACGGCCTGCCAAGCTTCCAAAAAACTAACAGTTGCCTGAAATCTCAGCACACACTTTTTCACCCAATCTTGATGAAACTTTCAGGTAATGATCAGTACACCAATCCCACTTGGCTCGACAAATTTCGTTCTTCTAGGTTAAACCGTTCGTTGGCAGTAACCGGTTTCATTTTGAGGTTTCACTCTGTTTTCTCCTTTAGGGATACATGTATTTGGAACTCTAAATCAAACACGGTTGTGCTAGCTCTTTGAAATTTGACACAATAAAGCAGTTTCAAGTTCTATCTCTATGGTTTGTTTGCTGTTGATGTAGCCCTAAGCAGAGACTGGCGAGAATCACTTTCATGGAAAGAGCCTGCCAAGCTTCCTAAAAACTACGAGTTGCCTGAAATCTCAGCAAACACTTTTTCAACCAATCTTGATAAAACTTTCAGGTAATGATCAGTACACCAATCCCACTTGGCTCGCCCAATTTCCTTCTTCTAGGTTAAACCGTTTGTTGGCAGTAACCGGTTCCATTTTGAGGTTTCACTCTGTTTTCTCCTATAGGGATACATGTATTTGGAACTCTAAATCAAACACGGTTTGTGCTAGCTCTTTGAAGCTTGACACAATAAAGCAGTTTCAAGTTCTATCTCTATGGTTTGTTTGCTGTTGATGTAGCCCTAAGCAGAGACTGGCAAGAATCACTTTCATGGAAACGGCCTGCCAAGCTTCCAAAAAACTAACAGTTGCCTGAAATCTCAGCACACACTTTTTCACCCAATCTTGATGAAACTTTCAGGTAATGATCAGTACACCAATCCCACTTGGCTCGCCAAATTTCGTTCTTCTAGGTTAAACCGTTCGTTGGCAGTAACCGGTTTCATTTTGAGGTTTCACTCTGTTTTCTCCTATAGGGATACATGTATTTGGAACTCTAAATCAAACACGGTTTGTGCTAGCTCTTTGAAACTTGACACAATAAAGCAGTTTCAAGTTCTATCTCTATGGTTTGTTTGCTGTTGATGTAGCCCTAAGCAGAGACTGGCGAGAATCACTTTCATGGAAAGGGCCTGCCAAGATTCCAAAACACTAAGAGTTGCCTGAAATCTCAGCAAACACTTTTTCACCCAATCTTGATGAAACTTTCAGGTAATGATCAGTACACCAATCCCACTTGGCTCGCCAAATTTCGTTCTTCTAGGTTAAACCGTTCGTTGGCAGTAACCGGTTCCATTTTGAGGTTTCACTCTGTTTTCTCCTATAGGGATACATGTATTTGGAACTCTAAATCAAACACGGTTTGTGCTAGCTCTTTGAAGCTTGACACAATAAAGCAGTTTCAAGTTCTATCTCTATGGTTTGTTTGCTGTTGATGTAGCCCTAAGCAGAGACTGGCGAGAATCACTTTCATGGAAAGGGCCTGCCAAACTTCCAAAAAACTACGAGTTGCCTGAAATCTCAGCAAACACTTTTTCACCCAATCTAGATGAAACTTTCAGGTAATGATCAGTACACCAATCTCACTTGGCTCGCCAAATTTCGTTCTTCTAGGTTTAAACCGTTCGTTGGCAGTAACCAGTTTCATTTTGAGGTTTCACTCTGTTTTCTCCTATAGGGATACATGTATTTGGAACTCTAAATCAAACACGGTTTGTGCTAGCTCTTTGAAACTTGACACAATAAAGCAGTTTCAAGTTCTATCTCTATGGTTTGTTTGCTGTTGATGTAGCCCTAAGCAGAGACTGGCGAGAATCACTTTCATGGAAACGGCCTGCCAAGCTTCCAAAAAACTAACAGTTGCCTGAAATCTCAGCACACACTTTTTCACCCAATCTTGATGAAACTTTCAGGTAATGATCAGTACACCAATCCCACTTGGCTCGCCAAATTTCGTTCTTCTAGGTTAAACCGTTCGTTGGCAGTAACCGGTTTCATTTTGAGGTTTCACTCTGTTTTCTCCTTTAGGGATACATGTATTTGGAACTCTAAATCAAACACGGTTTGTGCTAGCTCTTTGAAATTTGACACAATAAAGCAGTTTCAAGTTCTATCTCTATGGTTTGTTTGCTGTTGATGTAGCCCTAAGCAGAGACTGGCGAGAATCACTTTCATGGAAAGAGCCTGCCAAGCTTCCTAAAAACTACGAGTTGCCTGAAATCTCAGCAAACACTTTTTCAACCAATCTTGATGAAACTTTCAGGTAATGATCAGTACACCAATCCCACTTGGCTCGCCCAATTTCATTCTTCTAGGTTAAACCGTTCGTTGGCAGTAACCGGTTCCATTTTGAGGTTTCACTCTGTTTTCTCCTATAGGGATACATGTATTTGGAACTCTAAATCAAACACGGTTTGTGCTAGCTCTTTGAAGCTTGACACAATAAAGCAGTTTCAAGTTCTATCTCTATGGTTTGTTTGCTGTTGATGTAGCCCTAAGCAGAGACTGGCGAGAATCACTTTCATGGAAAGGGCCTGCCAAGCTTCCAAAGAAGTACGAGTTGTCTGAAATCTCAGCAAACACTTTTTCACCCAATCTAGATGAAACTTTAAGGTAATGATCAGTACACAAATTCCACTTGGCTCGCAAATTTTCGTTCTTTTAGGTTAAACCGTTCGTTGGCAGTAACCGGTTTCATTTTGAGGTTTCACTCTGTTTCTCCTATAGGGATACAAGTATTTGGAACACTAAATCAAACACGGTTTGTGCTAGCTCTTTGAAACTTGACACAATAAAGCAGTTTCAAGTTCTACCTCTATGGTTTGTTTGCTGTTGATGTAGCCCTAAGCAGGGACTGGCGAGAATCACTTTCATGGAAAGGGCCTGCCAAGCTTCCAAAAAATTACGAGTTGCCTGAAATCTCAGCAATCACTTTTTAACCCAATCTTGAAAATACTTTCAGGTAATGATCAGTACACCAATCCCACTTGGCTCACCAAATTTCGTTCTTCTAGGTTAAACCGTTCGTTGTCAGTTACCGGTTTCATTTTGAGGTTTCACTCTGTTTTTCTCCTATAGGGATACATGTATTTGGAACTCTAAATCAAACACGTTTTTTGCTAGCTCTTTGAAACTTGACACAATAAAGCAGTTTCATGTTCTATCTCTATGGTTTGTTTG
>NW_027523441.1:0-47947 GCF_052094955.1 Ictidomys tridecemlineatus | reverse complement strand
AACAGCAAACAAACCATAGATATAGAACTTGAAACTGCTTCATTGTGTCAAGTTTCAAAGAGCTAGCACAAACCGTGTTTGATTTAGAGTTCCAAATACATGTATCCCTATAGGAGAAAACACAGTGAAACCTCAAAATGAAACCGGTTACTGACAACGAACTGTTTAACCTAGAAGAACGAAATTTGGCGAGCCAAGTGGGATTGGTGTCCTGATCATTACCTGAAAGTATCATCAAGATTGGGTGAAAAAGTGTTTGCTGAGATTCAGGCAACTCGTAGTTTTTTGGAAGCTTGGCAGGCCCTTTCCATGAAAGTGATTCTCGCCAGTCTCTGCTTAGGGCTACATCAACAGCAAACAAACCATAGAGATAGAACTTGAAACTGCTTTATTGTGTCAAGTTTCAAAGAGCTAGCACAAACCGTGTTTGATTTAGACTTCCAAATACATGTATCCCTATAGGAGAAAACAGAGTGAAACCTCAAAATAAAACCGGTTACTGCCAACGAACGGTTTAACCTAGAAGAACGAAATTTGGCGAGCCAAGTGGGATTGGTGTACTGATCATTACCTGAAAGTTTCATCAAGATTGGGTGAAAAAGTGTTTGCTGAGATTTCAGGCAACTCGTAGTTTTTTGGAAGCTTGGCAGGCCCTTTCCATGAAAGTGATTCTCGCCAGTCTCTGCTTAGGGCTACATCAACAGCAAACAAACCATAGAGATAGAACTTGAAACTGCTTTATTGTGTCAAGTTTCAAAGAGCTAGCACAAACCGTGTTTGATTTAGACTTCCAAATACATGTATCCCTATAGGAGAAAACACAGTGAAACCTCAAAATGAAACCGGTTACTGACAACGAACTGTTTAACCTAGAACAACTAAATTTGGCGAGCCAAGTGGGATTGGTGTCCTGATCATTACCTGAAAGTATCATCAAGATTGGGTGAAAAAGTGTTTGCTGAGATTTCAGGCAACTCGTAGTTTTTTGGAAGCTTGGCAGGCCCTTTCCATGAAAGTGGATTCTCGCCAGTCTCTGCTTAGGGCTACATCAACAGCAAACAAACCATAGAGATAGAACTCGAAACTGCTTTATTGTGTCAAGTTTCAAAGAGCTAGCACAAACCGTGTTTGATTTAGACTTCCAAATACATGTATCCCTATAGGAGAAAACAGAGTGAAACCTCAAAATGAAACCGGTTACTGCCAACGAACGGTTAACCTAGAAGAACGAAATTTGGCGAGCCAAGTGGGATGGTGTACTGATCATTACCTGAAAGTTTCATCAAGATTGGGTGAAAAAGTGTTTGCTGAGATTTCAGGCAACTCGTAGTTTTTTGGAAGCTTGGCAGGCCCTTTCCATGAAAGTGATTCTCGCCAGTCTCTGCTTAGGGCTACATTAACAGCAAACAAACCATAGAGATAGAACTTGAAACTGCTTTATTGTGTCAAGTTTCAAAGAGCTAGCACAAACCGTGTTTGATTTAGAGTTCCAAATACATGTATCCCTATAGGAGAAAACAGAGTGAAACCTCAAAATGAAACCGGTTACTGCCAACGAACGGTTTAACCTAGAAGAACGAAATTTGGCGAGCCAAGTGGGATTGGTGTACTGTTCATTACCTGAAAGTTTCATCAAGATTGGGTGAAAAAGTGTTTGCTGAGATTTCAGGCAACTCGAAGTTTTTTGGAAGCTTGGCAGGCCCTTTCCATGAAAGTGATTCTCGACAGTCTCTGCTTAGGGCTACATCAACAGCAAACAAACCATAGATATAGAACTTGAAACTGCTTCATTGTGTCAAGTTTCAAAGAGCTAGCACAAACCGTGTTTGATTTAGAGTTCCAAATACATGTATCCCTATAGGAGAAAACACAGTGAAACCTCAAAATGAAACCGGTTACTGACAACGAACTGTTTAACCTAGAAGAACGAATTTGGCGAGCCAAGTGGGATTGGTGTCCTGATCATTACCTGAAAGTATCATCAAGATTGGGTGAAAAAGTGTTTGCTGAGATTTCAGGCAACTCGTAGTTTTTTGGAAGCTTGGCAGGCCCTTTCCATGAAAGTGATTCTCGCCAGTCTCTGCTTAGGGCTACATCAACAGCAAACAAACCATAGAGATAGAACTTGAAACTGCTTTATTGTGTCAAGTTTCAAAGAGCTAGCACAAACCGTGTTTGATTTAGACTTCCAAATACATGTATCCCTATAGGAGAAAACAGAGTGAAACCTCAAAACCGGTTACTGCCAACGAACGGTTTAACCTAGAAGAACGAAATTTGGCGAGCCAAGTGGGATTGGTGTACTGATCATTACCTGAAAGTTTCATCAAGATTGGGTGAAAAAGTGTTTGCTGAGATTTCAGGCAACTCGTAGTTTTTTGGAAGCTTGGCAGGCCCTTTCCATGAAAGTGATTCTCGCCAGTCTCTGCTTAGGGCTACATCAACAGCAAACAAACCATAGAGATAGAACTTGAAACTGCTTTATTGTGTCAAGTTTCAAAGAGCTAGCACAAACCGTGTTTGATTTAGACTTCCAAATACATGTATCCCTATAGGAGAAAACACAGTGAAACCTCAAAATGAAACCGGTTACTGACAACGAACTGTTTAACCTAGAACAACTAAATTTGGCGAGCCAAGTGGGATTGGTGTCCTGATCATTACCTGAAAGTATCATCAAGATTGGGTGAAAAAGTGTTTGCTGAGATTTCAGGCAACTCGTAGTTTTTTGGAAGCTTGGCAGGCCCTTTCCATGAAAGTGATTCTCGCCAGTCTCTGCTTAGGGCTACATCAACAGCAAACAAACCATAGAGATAGAACTCGAAACTGCTTTATTGTGTCAAGTTTCAAAGAGCTAGCACAAACCGTGTTTGATTTAGACTTCCAAATACATGTATCCCTATAGGAGAAAACAGAGTGAAACCTCAAAATGAAACCGGTTACTGCCAACGAACGGTTTAACCTAGAAGAACGAAATTTGGCGAGCCAAGTGGGATTGGTGTACTGATCATTACCTGAAAGTTTCATCAAGATTGGGTGAAAAAGTGTTTGCTGAGATTTCAGGCAACTCGTAGTTTTTTGGAAGCTTGGCAGGCCCTTTCCATGAAAGTGATTCTCGCCAGTCTCTGCTTAGGGCTACATCAACAGCAAACAAACCATAGAGATAGAACGTGAAACTGCTTTATTGTGTCAAGTTTCAAAGAGCTAGCACAAACCGTGTTTGATTTAGAGTTCAAAATACCTGTATCCTTCTAGGAGAAAACAGAGTGAAACCTCAAAATGAAACCGGTTACTGCCAACGAACGGTTTAACCTAGCAGAACGAAATTTGGCGAGCCAAGTGGGATTGGTGTACTGATCATTACCTGAAAGTATCATCAAGATTGGGTGAAAAAGTGTTTGCTGAGATTTCAGGCAACTCGTAGTTTTTTGGAAGCTTGGCAGGCCCTTTCCATGAAAGTGATTCTCGCCAGTCTCCGCTTAGGGCTACATCAACAGCAAACAAACCATAGAGATAGAACTTGAAACTGCTTTATTGTGTCAAGTTTCAAAGAGCTACCACAAACCGTGTTTGATTTAGAGTTCCAAATACATGTATCCCTATAAGAGAAAACAGAGTGAAACCTCAAAATGAAACCAGTTACTGCAACCAACAGTTTAACCTAGAACAAGGAAATTTGGCAAGCCAAGTGGGATTGGTGTACTGATCATTACCTGAAAGTATCATCAAGATTGGTTGAAAAAGTGTTTGCTGAGATTTCAGGCAACTCGTAGTTTTTTGGAAGCTTGGCAGGCCCTTTCCATGAAAGTGATTCTCGCCAGTCTCTGCTTAGGGCTACATCAACAGCAAACAAACCATAGTGATAGAAGTTGAAACTGCTTTATTGTGTCAAGTTTCAAAGAGCTAGCACAAACCGTGTTTGATTTAGACTTCCAAATACATGTATCCCTATAGGAGAAAACAGAGTGAAACCTCAAAATGAAAACGGTTACTGCAAACGAACGGTTTAACCTAAAAGAACAAAATTTGGCGAGCCAAGTGGGATTGGTGTACTGATCATTACCTGAAAGTTTCATCAGGATTGGGTGAAAAAGTGTTTGCTGAGATTTCAGGCAACTCGTAGTTTTTTGGAAGCTTGGCAGGCCCTTTCCATGAAAGTGATTCTCGCCAGTCTCTGCTTAGGGCTACATCAACAGCAAACAAACCATAGAGATAGAACTTGAAACTGCTTTATTGTGTCAAGTTTCAAAGAGCTAGCACAAACCGTGTTTGATTTAGAGTTCCAAATACATGTATCCCTATAGGAGAAAACAGAGTGAAACCTCAAAATGAAACCGGTTACTGCCAACGAACGGTTTAACCTAGAAGAACGAAATTTGGCGAGCCAAGTGGGATTGGTGTACTGATCATTACCTGATAGTGTCATCAAGATTGGGTGAAAAAGTGTTTGCTGAGATTTCAGGCAACTCGTAGTTTTTTGGAAGCTTGGCAGGCCATTTCGATGAAAGTGATTTTCGCCAGTCTCTGCTTAGGGCTACTTCAACAGCAAACAAACCATAGAGATAGAACTTGAAACTACTTTATTGTGTCAAGTTTCAAAGAGCTAGCATAAACCGTGTTTGATTTAGAGTTCGAAATACATGTATCCCTATAGGAGAAAACAGAGTGAAACCTCAAAATGAAACCGGTTACTGCCAACGAACTGTTTAACCTAGAAGAACGAAATTTGGTGAGCCAAGTGGGATTGGTGTCCTGATCATTACCTGAAAGTTTCATCAAGATTGGGTGAAAAAGTGTTTGCTGAGATTTCAGGCAACTCGAAGTTTTTTGGAAGCTTGGCAGGCCCTTTCCATGAAAGTGATTCTCGCCATTCTGTGCTTATGGCTACATCAACAGCAAACAAACCATAGAGATAGAACTTGAAACTGCTTTATAGTGTCAAGTTTCAAAGAGCTAGCACAAACCATGTTTGATTTAGAGTTCCAAATACATGTATCCCTATAGGAGAAAACAGAGTGAAACCTCAAAATGAAACCGGTTACTGCCAACGAACGGTTTAACCTAGAAGAACAAAATTTGGCGAGCCAAGTGGGATTGGTGTACTGATCATTACCTGAAAGTTTCATCAAGATTGGGTGAAAAAGTGTTTGCTGAGATTTCAGGCAACTCGAAGTTTTTTGGAAGCTTGGCAGGCCCTTTCCATGAAAGTGATTCTTGCCAGTCTGTGCTTAGGGCTACATCAACAGCAAACAAACCATAGAGATAGAACTTGAAACTGCTTTATTGTGTCAAGTTTCAAAGAGCTAGCACAAACCGTGTTTGATTTAGAGTTCCAAATACATGTATCCCTATAGGAGAAAACAGAGTGAAACCTCAAAATGAAACCGGTTACTGCAACCAACAGTTTAACCTAGAACAATGAAATTTGGCGAGCCAAGTGGGATTGGTGTACTGATCATTACCTGAAAGTATCATCAAGATTGGGTGAAAAAGTGTTTGCTGAGATTACAGGCAACTCGTAGTTTTTTGGAAGCTTGGCAGGCCCTTTTCATGAAAGTGATTTTCGCCAGTCTCTGCTTAGGGCTACATCAACAGCAAACAAACCATAGTGATAGAACTTGAAACTGCTTTATTGTGTCAAGTTTCAAAGAGCTAGCACAAACCGTGTTTGATTTAGAGTACCAAATACATGTATCCCTATAGGAGAAAACAGAGTGAAACCTCAAAATGAAACCGGTTACTGCCAACGAACGGTTTAACCTAGAAGAACGAAATTTGGTGAGCCAAGTGGGATTGCTGTACTGATCATTACCTGAAAGTTTCATCAAGATTGGGTGAAAAAGTGTTTGCTGAGATTTCAGGCAACTCGTAGTTTTTTGGAAGCTTGGCAGGCCCTTTCCATGAAAGTGATTCTCGCCAGTCTCTGCTTAGGGCTACATCAACAGCAAACAAACCATAGAGATAGAACTTGAAACTGCTTTATTGTGTCAAGTTTCAAAGAGCTAGCACAAACCGTGTTTGATTTAGAGTTCCAAATACATGTATCCCTATAGGAGAAAACAGAGTGAAACCTCAAAATGAAACCGGTTACTGCCAACGAAGGGTTTAACCTAGAAGAACGAAATTTGGCGAGCCAAGTGGGATTGCTGTACTGATCATTACCTGAAAGTTTCATCAAGATTGGGTGAAAAAGTGTTTGCTGAGATTTCAGGAAACTCGTAGTTTTTTGGAAGCTTGGCAGGCCCTTTCCATGAAAGTGATTCTAGCCAGTCTCTGCTTAGGGCTACATCAACAGCAAACAAACCATAGAGATAGAACTTGAAACTGCTTTATTGTGTCAAGTTTCAAAGAGCTAGCACAAACCGTGTTTGATTTAGAGTTCCAAATACATGTATCCCTATAGGAGAAAACAGAGTGAAACCTCAAAATGAAACCGGTTACTGCCAATGAACGGTTTAACGTGGAAGAACGAAATTTGGCGAGCCAAGTGGGATTGGAGTACTGATCATTACCTGAAAGTTTCATCAAGATTGAGTGAAAAAGTGTGTGCTGAGATTTCAGGCAACTCGTAGTTTTTTGGAAGCTTGGCAGGCCCTTTCCATGAAAGTGATTCTCGCCATTCTGTGCTTATGGCTACATCAACAGCAAACAAACCATAGATATAGAACTTGAAACTGCTTCATTGTGTCAAGTTTCAAAGAGCTAGCACAAACCGTGTTTGATTTAGAGTTCCAAATACATGTATCCCTATAGGAGAAAACACAGTGAAACCTCAAAATGAAACCGGTTACTGACAACGAACTGTTTAACCTAGAAGAACGAAATTTGGCGAGCCAAGTGGGATTGGTGTCCTGATCATTACCTGAAAGTATCATCAAGATTGGGTGAAAAAGTGTTTGCTGAGATTTCAGGCAACTCGTAGTTTTTTGGAAGCTTGGCAGGCCCTTTCCATGAAAGTGATTCTCGCCAGTCTCTGCTTAGGGCTACATCAACAGCAAACAAACCATAGAGATAGAACTTGAAACTGCTTTATTGTGTCAAGTTTCAAAGAGCTAGCACAAACCGTGTTTGATTTAGACTTCCAAATACATGTATCCCTATAGGAGAAAACAGAGTGAAACCTCAAAATAAAACCGGTTACTGCCAACGAACGGTTTAACCTAGAAGAACGAAATTTGGCTAGCCAAGTGGGATTGGTGTACTGATCATTACCTGAAAGTTTCATCAAGATTGGGTGAAAAAGTGTTTGCTGAGATTTCAGGCAACTCGTAGTTTTTTGGAAGCTTGGCAGGCCCTTTCCATGAAAGTGATTCTCGCCAGTCTCTGCTTAGGGCTACATCAACAGCAAACAAACCATAGAGATAGAACTTGAAACTGCTTTATTGTGTCAAGTTTCAAAGAGCTAGCACAAACCGTGTTTGATTTAGAGTTCCAAATACATGTATCCCTATAGGAGAAAAAAGAGTGGAACCTCAAAATGAAACCGGTTACTGACAACGAACTGTTTAACCTAGAACAACTAAATTTGGCGAGCCAAGTGGGATTGGTGTCCTGATCATTACCTGAAAGTATCATCAAGATTGGGTGAAAAAGTGTTTGCTGAGATTTCAGGCAACTCGTAGTTTTTTGGAAGCTTGGCAGGCCCTTTCCATGAAAGTGATTCTCGCCAGTCTCTGCTTAGGGCTACATCAACAGCAAACAAACCATAGAGATAGAACTCGAAACTGCTTTATTGTGTCAAGTTTCAAAGAGCTAGCACAAACCGTGTTTGATTTAGAGTTCCAAATACATGTATCCCTATAGGAGAAAACAGAGTGAAACCTCAAAATGAAACCGGTTACTGCCAACGAACGGTTTAACCTAGAAGAACGAAATTTGGCGAGCCAAGTGGGATTGGTGTACTGATCATTACCTGAAAGTTTCATCAAGATTGGGTGAAAAAGTGTTTGCTGAGATTTCAGGCAACTCGTAGTTTTTTGGAAGCTTGGCAGGCCCTTTCCATGAAAGTGATTCTCGCCAGTCTCTGCTTAGGGCTACATTAACAGCAAACAAACCATAGAGATAGAACTTGAAACTGCTTTATTGTGTCAAGTTTCAAAGAGCTAGCACAAACCGTGTTTGATTTAGAGTTCCAAATACATGTATCCCTATAGGAGAAAACAGAGTGAAACCTCAAAATGAAACCGGTTACTGCCAACGAACGGTTTAACCTAGAAGAACGAAATTTGGCGAGCCAAGTGGGATTGGTGTACTGTTCATTACCTGAAAGTTTCATCAAGATTGGGTGAAAAAGTGTTTGCTGAGATTTCAGGCAACTCGAAGTTTTTTGGAAGCTTGGCAGGCCCTTTCCATGAAAGTGATTCTCGACAGTCTCTGCTTAGGGCTACATCAACAGCAAACAAACCATAGATATAGAACTTGAAACTGCTTCATTGTGTCAAGTTTCAAAGAGCTAGCACAAACCGTGTTTGATTTAGAGTTCCAAATACATGTATCCCTATAGGAGAAAACACAGTGAAACCTCAAAATGAAACCGGTTACTGACAACGAACTGTTTAACCTAGAAGAACGAAATTTGGCGAGCCAAGTGGGATTGGTGTCCTGATCATTACCTGAAAGTATCATCAAGATTGGGTGAAAAAGTGTTTGCTGAGATTTCAGGCAACTCGTAGTTTTTTGGAAGCTTGGCAGGCCCTTTCCATGAATGTGATTCTCGCCAGTCTCTGCTTAGGGCTACATCAACAGCAAACAAACCATAGAGATAGAACTTGAAACTGCTTTATTGTGTCAAGTTTCAAAGAGCTAGCACAAACCGTGTTTGATTTAGACTTCCAAATACATGTATCCCTATAGGAGAAAACAGAGTGAAACCTCAAAATAAAACCGGTTACTGCCAACGAACGGTTTAACCTAGAAGAACGAAATTTGGCGAGCCAAGTGGGATTGGTGTACTGATCATTACCTGAAAGTTTCATCAAGATTGGGTGAAAAAGTGTTTGCTGAGATTTCAGGCAACTCGTAGTTTTTTGGAAGCTTGGCAGGCCCTTTCCATGAAAGTGATTCTCGCCAGTCTCTGCTTAGGGCTACATCAACAGCAAACAAACCATAGAGATAGAACTTGAAACTGCTTTATTGTGTCAAGTTTCAAAGAGCTAGCACAAACCGTGTTTGATTTAGACTTCCAAATACATGTATCCTTATAGGAGAAAACACAGTGAAACCTCAAAATGAAACCGGTTACTGACAACGAACTGTTTAACCTAGAACAACTAAATTTGGCGAGCCAAGTGGGATTGGTGTCCTGATCATTACCTGAAAGTATCATCAAGATTGGGTGAAAAAGTGTTTGCTGAGATTTCAGGCAACTCGTAGTTTTTTGGAAGCTTGGCAGGCCCTTTCCATGAAAGTGATTCTCGCCAGTCTCTGCTTAGGGCTACATCAACAGCAAACAAACCATAGAGATAGAACTCGAAACTGCTTTATTGTGTCAAGTTTCAAAGAGCTAGCACAAACCGTGTTTGATTTAGACTTCCAAATACATGTATCCCTATAGGAGAAAACAGAGTGAAACCTCAAAATGAAACCGGTTACTGCCAACGAACGGTTTAACCTAGAAGAACGAAATTTGGCGAGCCAAGTGGGATTGGTGTACTGATCATTACCTGAAAGTTTCATCAAGATTGGGTGAAAAAGTGTTTGCTGAGATTTCAGGCAACTCGTAGTTTTTTGGAAGCTTGGCAGGCCCTTTCCATGAAAGTGATTCTCGCCAGTCTCTGCTTAGGGCTACATCAACAGCAAACAAACCATAGAGATAGAACGTGAAACTGCTTTATTGTGTCAAGTTTCAAAGAGCTAGCACAAACCGTGTTTGATTTAGAGTTCAAAATACCTGTATCCTTCTAGGAGAAAACAGAGTGAAACCTCAAAATGAAACCGGTTACTGCCAACGAACGGTTTAACCTAGCAGAACGAAATTTGGCGAGCCAAGTGGGATTGGTGTACTGATCATTACCTGAAAGTATCATCAAGATTGGGTGAAAAAGTGTTTGCTGAGATTTCAGGCAACTCGTAGTTTTTTGGAAGCTTGGCAGGCCCTTTCCATGAAAGTGATTCTCGCCAGTCTCCGCTTAGGGCTACATCAACAGCAAACAAACCATAGAGATAGAACTTGAAACTGCTTTATTGTGTCAAGTTTCAAAGAGCTACCACAAACCGTGTTTGATTTAGAGTTCCAAATACATGTATCCCTATAAGAGAAAACAGAGTGAAACCTCAAAATGAAACCAGTTACTGCAACCAACAGTTTAACCTAGAACAAGGAAATTTGGCAAGCCAAGTGGGATTGGTGTACTGATCATTACCTGAAAGTATCATCAAGATTGGTTGAAAAAGTGTTTGCTGAGATTTCAGGCAACTCGTAGTTTTTTGGAAGCTTGGCAGGCCCTTTCCATGAAAGTGATTCTCGCCAGTCTCTGCTTAGGGCTACATCAACAGCAAACAAACCATAGTGATAGAAGTTGAAACTGCTTTATTGTGTCAAGTTTCAAAGAGCTAGCACAAACCGTGTTTGATTTAGACTTCCAAATACATGTATCCCTATAGGAGAAAACAGAGTGAAACCTCAAAATGAAAACGGTTACTGCAAACGAACGGTTTAAACTAAAAGAACAAAATTTGGCGAGCCAAGTGGGATTGGTGTACTGATCATTACCTGAAAGTTTCATCAGGATTGGGTGAAAAAGTGTTTGCTGAGATTTCAGGCAACTCGTAGTTTTTTGGAAGCTTGGCAGGCCCTTTCCATGAAAGTGATTCTCGCCAGTCTCTGCTTAGGGCTACATCAACAGCAAACAAACCATAGAGATAGAACTTGAAACTGCTTTATTGTGTCAAGTTTCAAAGAGCTAGCACAAACCGTGTTTGATTTAGAGTTCCAAATACATGTATCCCTATAGGAGAAAACAGAGTGAAACCTCAAAATGAAACCGGTTACTGCCAACGAACGGTTTAACCTAGAAGAACGAAATTTGGCGAGCCAAGTGGGATTGGTGTACTGATCATTACCTGATAGTGTCATCAAGATTGGGTGAAAAAGTGTTTGCTGAGATTTCAGGCAACTCGTAGTTTTTTGGAAGCTTGGCAGGCCATTTCGATGAAAGTGATTTTCGCCAGTCTCTGCTTAGGGCTACTTCAACAGCAAACAAACCATAGAGATAGAACTTGAAACTACTTTATTGTGTCAAGTTTCAAAGAGCTAGCATAAACCGTGTTTGATTTAGAGTTCGAAATACATGTATCCCTATAGGAGAAAACAGAGTGAAACCTCAAAATGAAACCGGTTACTGCCAACGAACTGTTTAACCTAGAAGAACGAAATTTGGTGAGCCAAGTGGGATTGGTGTCCTGATCATTACCTGAAAGTTTCATCAAGATTGGGTGAAAAAGTGTTTGCTGAGATTTCAGGCAACTCGAAGTTTTTTGGAAGCTTGGCAGGCCCTTTCCATGAAAGTGATTCTCGCCATTCTGTGCTTATGGCTACATCAACAGCAAACAAACCATAGAGATAGAACTTGAAACTGCTTTATAGTGTCAAGTTTCAAAGAGCTAGCACAAACCATGTTTGATTTAGAGTTCCAAATACATGTATCCCTATAGGAGAAAACAGAGTGAAACCTCAAAATGAAACCGGTTACTGCCAACGAACGGTTTAACCTAGAAGAACAAAATTTGGCGAGCCAAGTGGGATTGGTGTACTGATCATTACCTGAAAGTTTCATCAAGATTGGGTGAAAAAGTGTTTGCTGAGATTTCAGGCAACTCGAAGTTTTTTGGAAGCTTGGCAGGCCCTTTCCATGAAAGTGATTCTTGCCAGTCTGTGCTTAGGGCTACATCAACAGCAAACAAACCATAGAGATAGAACTTGAAACTGCTTTATTGTGTCAAGTTTCAAAGAGCTAGCACAAACCGTGTTTGATTTAGAGTTCCAAATACATGTATCCCTATAGGAGAAAACAGAGTGAAACCTCAAAATGAAACCGGTTACTGCAACCAACAGTTTAACCTAGAACAATGAAATTTGGCGAGCCAAGTGGGATTGGTGTACTGATCATTACCTGAAAGTATCATCAAGATTGGGTGAAAAAGTGTTTGCTGAGATTACAGGCAACTCGTAGTTTTTTGGAAGCTTGGCAGGCCCTTTTCATGAAAGTGATTTTCGCCAGTCTCTGCTTAGGGCTACATCAACAGCAAACAAACCATAGTGATAGAACTTGAAACTGCTTTATTGTGTCAAGTTTCAAAGAGCTAGCACAAACCGTGTTTGATTTAGAGTACCAAATACATGTATCCCTATAGGAGAAAACAGAGTGAAACCTCAAAATGAAACCGGTTACTGCCAACGAACGGTTTAACCTAGAAGAACGAAATTTGGTGAGCCAAGTGGGATTGCTGTACTGATCATTACCTGAAAGTTTCATCAAGATTGGGTGAAAAAGTGTTTGCTGAGATTTCAGGCAACTCGTAGTTTTTTGGAAGCTTGGCAGGCCCTTTCCATGAAAGTGATTCTCGCCAGTCTCTGCTTAGGGCTACATCAACAGCAAACAAACCATAGAGATAGAACTTGAAACTGCTTTATTGTGTCAAGTTTCAAAGAGCTAGCACAAACCGTGTTTGATTTAGAGTTCCAAATACATGTATCCCTATAGGAGAAAACAGAGTGAAACCTCAAAATGAAACCGGTTACTGCCAACGAAGGGTTTAACCTAGAAGAACGAAATTTGGCGAGCCAAGTGGGATTGCTGTACTGATCATTACCTGAAAGTTTCATCAAGATTGGGTGAAAAAGTGTTTGCTGAGATTTCAGGAAACTCGTAGTTTTTTGGAAGCTTGGCAGGCCCTTTCCATGAAAGTGATTCTAGCCAGTCTCTGCTTAGGGCTACATCAACAGCAAACAAACCATAGAGATAGAACTTGAAACTGCTTTATTGTGTCAAGTTTCAAAGAGCTAGCACAAACCGTGTTTGATTTAGAGTTCCAAATACATGTATCCCTATAGGAGAAAACAGAGTGAAACCTCAAAATGAAACCGGTTACTGCCAATGAACGGTTTAACGTGGAAGAACGAAATTTGGCGAGCCAAGTGGGATTGGAGTACTGATCATTACCTGAAAGTTTCATCAAGATTGAGTGAAAAAGTGTGTGCTGAGATTTCAGGCAACTCGTAGTTTTTTGGAAGCTTGGCAGGCCCTTTCCATGAAAGTGATTCTCGCCATTCTGTGCTTATGGCTACATCAACAGCAAACAAACCATAGAGATAGAACTTGAAACTGCTTTATTGTGTCAAGTTTCAAAGAGCTAGCACAAACCGTGTTTGATTTAGAGTTCCAAATACATTTATCCCTATAGGAGAAAACAGAGTGAAACCTCAAAATGAAACCGGTTACTGCCAACGAACGGTTTAACCTAGAAGAACGAAATTTGGCGAGCCAAGTGGGATTGGTGTACTGATCATTACCTGAAAGTTTCATCAAGATTGGGTGAAAAAGTGTTTGCTGAGATTTCAGGCAACTCGTAGTTTTTTGGAAGCTTGGCAGGCCCTTTCCATGAAAGTGATTCTCGCCAGTCTCTGCTTAGGGCTACATCAACAGCAAACAAACCATAGAGATAGAACTTGAAACTGCTTTATTGTGTCAAGTTTCAAAGAGCTAGCACAAACCGTGTTTGATTTAGAGTTCCAAATACATGTATCCCTATAGGAGAAAACAGAGTGAAACCTCAAAATGAAACCGGTTACTGCCAACGAACGGTTTAACCTAGAACAACGAAATTTGGCAAGCCAAGTGGGATTGCTGTACTGATCATTACCTGAAAGTTTCATCAAGATTGGGTCAAAAAGTGTTTGCTGAGATTTCAGGCAACTCGTAGTTTTTTGGAAGCTTGGCAGGCCCTTTCCATGAAAGTGATTCTCGCCAGTCTCTGCTTAGGGCTACATCAACAGCAAACAAACCATAGAGATAGAACTTGAAACTGCTTTATTGTGTCAAGTTTCAAAGAGCTAGCACAAACCGTGTTTGATTTAGAGTTCCAAATACATGTATCCCTATAGGAGAAAACAGAGTGAAACCTCAAAATGAAACCGGTTACTGCCAAAGAACGGTTTAACCTAGAAGAACGAAATTTGGCGAGCCAAGTGGGATTGGTGTACTGATCATTACCTGATAGTGTCATCAAGATTGGGTGAAAAAGTGTTTGCTGAGATTTCAGGCAACTCGTAGTTTTTTGGAAGCTTGGCAGGCCATTTCGATGAAAGTGATTTTCGCCAGTCTCTGCTTAGGGCTACTTCAACAGCAAACAAACCATAGAGATAGAACTTGAAACTACTTTATTGTGTCAAGTTTCAAAGAGCTAGCATAAACCGTGTTTGATTTAGAGTTCGAAATACATGTATCCCTATAGGAGAAAACAGAGTGAAACCTCAAAATGAAACCGGTTACTGCCAACGAACTGTTTAACCTAGAAGAACGAAATTTGGTGAGCCAAGTGGGATTGGTGTCCTGATCATTACCTGAAAGTTTCATCAAGATTGGGTGAAAAAGTGTTTGCTGAGATTTCAGGCAACTCGAAGTTTTTTGGAAGCTTGGCAGGCCCTTTCCATGAAAGTGATTCTCGCCATTCTGTGCTTATGGCTACATCAACAGCAAACAAACCATAGAGATAGAACTTGAAACTGCTTTATAGTGTCAAGTTTCAAAGAGCTAGCACAAACCATGTTTGATTTAGAGTTCCAAATACATGTATCCCTATAGGAGAAAACAGAGTGAAACCTCAAAATGAAACCGGTTACTGCCAACGAACGGTTTAACCTAGAAGAACAAAATTTGGCGAGCCAAGTGGGATTGGTGTACTGATCATTACCTGAAAGTTTCATCAAGATTGGGTGAAAAAGTGTTTGCTGAGATTTCAGGCAACTCGAAGTTTTTTGGAAGCTTGGCAGGCCCTTTCCATGAAAGTGATTCTTGCCAGTCTGTGCTTAGGGCTACATCAACAGCAAACAAACCATAGAGATAGAACTTGAAACTGCTTTATTGTGTCAAGTTTCAAAGAGCTAGCACAAACCGTGTTTGATTTAGAGTTCCAAATACATGTATCCCTATAGGAGAAAACAGAGTGAAACCTCAAAATGAAACCGGTTACTGCAACCAACAGTTTAACCTAGAACAATGAAATTTGGCGAGCCAAGTGGGATTGGTGTACTGATCATTACCTGAAAGTATCATCAAGATTGGGTGAAAAAGTGTTTGCTGAGATTACAGGCAACTCGTAGTTTTTTGGAAGCTTGGCAGGCCCTTTTCATGAAAGTGATTTTCGCCAGTCTCTGCTTAGGGCTACATCAACAGCAAACAAACCATAGTGATAGAACTTGAAACTGCTTTATTGTGTCAAGTTTCAAAGAGCTAGCACAAACCGTGTTTGATTTAGAGTACCAAATACATGTATCCCTATAGGAGAAAACAGAGTGAAACCTCAAAATGAAACCGGTTACTGCCAACGAACGGTTTAACCTAGAAGAACGAAATTTGGTGAGCCAAGTGGGATTGCTGTACTGATCATTACCTGAAAGTTTCATCAAGATTGGGTGAAAAAGTGTTTGCTGAGATTTCAGGCAACTCGTAGTTTTTTGGAAGCTTGGCAGGCCCTTTCCATGAAAGTGATTCTCGCCAGTCTCTGCTTAGGGCTACATCAACAGCAAACAAACCATAGAGATAGAACTTGAAACTGCTTTATTGTGTCAAGTTTCAAAGAGCTAGCACAAACCGTGTTTGATTTAGAGTTCCAAATACATGTATCCCTATAGGAGAAAACAGAGTGAAACCTCAAAATGAAACCGGTTACTGCCAACGAAGGGTTTAACCTAGAAGAACGAAATTTGGCGAGCCAAGTGGGATTGCTGTACTGATCATTACCTGAAAGTTTCATCAAGATTGGGTGAAAAAGTGTTTGCTGAGATTTCAGGAAACTCGTAGTTTTTTGGAAGCTTGGCAGGCCCTTTCCATGAAAGTGATTCTAGCCAGTCTCTGCTTAGGGCTACATCAACAGCAAACAAACCATAGAGATAGAACTTGAAACTGCTTTATTGTGTCAAGTTTCAAAGAGCTAGCACAAACCGTGTTTGATTTAGAGTTCCAAATACATGTATCCCTATAGGAGAAAACAGAGTGAAACCTCAAAATGAAACCGGTTACTGCCAATGAACGGTTTAACGTGGAAGAACGAAATTTGGCGAGCCAAGTGGGATTGGAGTACTGATCATTACCTGAAAGTTTCATCAAGATTGAGTGAAAAAGTGTGTGCTGAGATTTCAGGCAACTCGTAGTTTTTTGGAAGCTTGGCAGGCCCTTTCCATGAAAGTGATTCTCGCCATTCTGTGCTTATGGCTACATCAACAGCAAACAAACCATAGAGATAGAACTTGAAACTGCTTTATTGTGTCAAGTTTCAAAGAGCTAGCACAAACCGTGTTTGATTTAGAGTTCCAAATACATTTATCCCTATAGGAGAAAACAGAGTGAAACCTCAAAATGAAACCGGTTACTGCCAACGAACGGTTTAACCTAGAAGAACGAAATTTGGCGAGCCAAGTGGGATTGGTGTACTGATCATTACCTGAAAGTTTCATCAAGATTGGGTGAAAAAGTGTTTGCTGAGATTTCAGGCAACTCGTAGTTTTTTGGAAGCTTGGCAGGCCCTTTCCATGAAAGTGATTCTCGCCAGTCTCTGCTTAGGGCTACATCAACAGCAAACAAACCATAGAGATAGAACTTGAAACTGCTTTATTGTGTCAAGTTTCAAAGAGCTAGCACAAACCGTGTTTGATTTAGAGTTCCAAATACATGTATCCCTATAGGAGAAAACAGAGTGAAACCTCAAAATGAAACCGGTTACTGCCAACGAACGGTTTAACCTAGAACAACGAAATTTGGCAAGCCAAGTGGGATTGCTGTACTGATCATTACCTGAAAGTTTCATCAAGATTGGGTCAAAAAGTGTTTGCTGAGATTTCAGGCAACTCGTAGTTTTTTGGAAGCTTGGCAGGCCCTTTCCATGAAAGTGATTCTCGCCAGTCTCTGCTTAGGGCTACATCAACAGCAAACAAACCATAGAGATAGAACTTGAAACTGCTTTATTGTGTCAAGTTTCAAAGAGCTAGCATAAACCGTGTTTGATTTAGAGTTCCAAATACATGTATCCCTATAGGAGAAAACAGAGTGAAACTTCAAAAAGAAAACGGTTACTGCAAACGAACGGTTTAACCTAGAAGAACAAAATTTGGCGAGCCAAGTGGGATTGGTGTACTGATCATTACCTGAAAGTTTCATCAAGATTGGGTGAAAAAGTGTTTGCTGAGATTTCAGGCAACTCGAAGTTTTTTGGAAGCTTGGCAGGTCCTTTCCATGAAAGTGATTCTCGCCAGTCTCTGCTTAGGGCTACATCAACAGCAAACAAACCATAGAGATAGAACTTGAAACTGCTTTATTGTGTCAAGTTTCAAAGAGCTACCACAAACCGTGTTTGATTTAGAGTTCCAAATACATGTATCCCTATAAGAGAAAACAGAGTGAAACCTCAAAATGAAACCAGTTACTGCAACCAACAGTTTAACCTAGAACAAGGAAATTTGGCAAGCCAAGTGGGATTGGTGTACTGATCATTACCTGAAAGTATCATCAAGATTGGTTGAAAAAGTGTTTGCTGAGATTTCAGGCAACTCGTAGTTTTTTGGAAGCTTGGCAGGCCCTTTCCATGAAAGTGATTCTCGCCAGTCTCTGCTTAGGGCTACATCAACAGCAAACAAACCATAGTGATAGAAGTTGAAACTGCTTTATTGTGTCAAGTTTCAAAGAGCTAGCACAAACCGTGTTTGATTTAGACTTCCAAATACATGTATCCCTATAGGAGAAAACAGAGTGAAACCTCAAAATGAAAACGGTTACTGCAAACGAACGGTTTAACCTAAAAGAACAAAATTTGGCGAGCCAAGTGGGATTGGTGTACTGATCATTACCTGAAAGTTTCATCAAGATTGGGTGAAAAAGTGTTTGCTGAGATTTCAGGCAACTCGTAGTTTTTTGGAAGCTTGGCAGGCCCTTTCCATGAAAGTGATTCTCGCCAGTCTCTGCTTAGGGCTACATCAACAGCAAACAAACCATAGAGATAGAACTTGAAACTGCTTTATTGTGTCAAGTTTCAAAGAGCTAGCACAAACCGTGTTTGATTTAGAGTTCCAAATACATGTATCCCTATAGGAGAAAACAGAGTGAAACCTCAAAATGAAACCGGTTACTGCCAAAGAACGGTTTAACCTAGAAGAACGAAATTTGGCGAGCCAAGTGGGATTGGTGTCCTGATCATTACCTGATAGTGTCATCAAGATTGGGTGAAAAAGTGTTTGCTGAGATTTCAGGCAACTCGTAGTTTTTTGGAAGCTTGGCAGGCCATTTCGATGAAAGTGATTTTCGCCAGTCTCTGCTTAGGGCTACTTCAACAGCAAACAAACCATAGAGATAGAACTTGAAACTACTTTATTGTGTCAAGTTTCAAAGAGCTAGCATAAACCGTGTTTGATTTAGAGTTCGAAATACATGTATCCCTATAGGAGAAAACAGAGTGAAACCTCAAAATGAAACCGGTTACTGCCAACGAACTGTTTAACCTAGAAGAACGAAATTTGGTGAGCCAAGTGGGATTGGTGTCCTGATCATTACCTGAAAGTTTCATCAAGATTGGGTGAAAAAGTGTTTGCTGAGATTTCAGGCAACTCGAAGTTTTTTGGAAGCTTGGCAGGCCCTTTCCATGAAAGTGATTCTCGCCATTCTGTGCTTATGGCTACATCAACAGCAAACAAACCATAGAGATAGAACTTGAAACTGCTTTATAGTGTCAAGTTTCAAAGAGCTAGCACAAACCATGTTTGATTTAGAGTTCCAAATACATGTATCCCTATAGGAGAAAACAGAGTGAAACCTCAAAATGAAACCGGTTACTGCCAACGAACGGTTTAACCTAGAAGAACAAAATTTGGCGAGCCAAGTGGGATTGGTGTACTGATCATTACCTGAAAGTTTCATCAAGATTGGGTGAAAAAGTGTTTGCTGAGATTTCAGGCAACTCGAAGTTTTTTGGAAGCTTGGCAGGCCCTTTCCATGAAAGTGATTCTTGCCAGTCTGTGCTTAGGGCTACATCAACAGCAAACAAACCATAGAGATAGAACTTGAAACTGCTTTATTGTGTCAAGTTTCAAAGAGCTAGCACAAACCGTGTTTGATTTAGAGTTCCAAATACATGTATCCCTATAGGAGAAAACAGAGTGAAACCTCAAAATGAAACCGGTTACTGCAACCAACAGTTTAACCTAGAACAATGAAATTTGGCGAGCCAAGTGGGATTGGTGTACTGATCATTACCTGAAAGTATCATCAAGATTGGGTGAAAAAGTGTTTGCTGAGATTACAGGCAACTCGTAGTTTTTTGGAAGCTTGGCAGGCCCTTTTCATGAAAGTGATTTTCGCCAGTCTCTGCTTAGGGCTACATCAACAGCAAACAAACCATAGAGATAGAACTTGAAACTGCTTTATTGTGTCAAGTTTCAAAGAGCTAGCACAAACCTTGTTTGATTTAGAGTACCAAATACATGTATCCCTATAGGAGAAAACAGAGTGAAACCTCAAAATGAAACCGGTTACTGCCAACGAACGGTTTAACCTAGAAGAACGAAATTTGGTGAGCCAAGTGGGATTGCTGTACTGATCATTACCTGAAAGTTTCATCAAGATTGGGTGAAAAAGTGTTTGCTGAGATTTCAGGCAACTCGTAGTTTTTTGGAAGCTTGGCAGGCCCTTTCCATGAAAGTGATTCTCGCCAGTCTCTGCTTAGGGCTACATCAACAGCAAACAAACCATAGAGATAGAACTTGAAACTGCTTTATTGTGTCAAGTTTCAAAGAGCTAGCACAAACCGTGTTTGATTTAGAGTTCCAAATACATGTATCCCTATAGGAGAAAACAGAGTGAAACCTCAAAATGAAACCGGTTACTGCCAACGAAGGGTTTAACCTAGAAGAACGAAATTTGGCGAGCCAAGTGGGATTGCTGTACTGATCATTACCTGAAAGTTTCATCAAGATTGGGTGAAAAAGTGTTTGCTGAGATTTCAGGAAACTCGTAGTTTTTTGGAAGCTTGGCAGGCCCTTTCCATGAAAGTGATTCTAGCCAGTCTCTGCTTAGGGCTACATCAACAGCAAACAAACCATAGAGATAGAACTTGAAACTGCTTTATTGTGTCAAGTTTCAAAGAGCTAGCACAAACCGTGTTTGATTTAGAGTTCCAAATACATGTATCCCTATAGGAGAAAACAGAGTGAAACCTCAAAATGAAACCGGTTACTGCCAATGAACGGTTTAACGTGGAAGAACGAAATTTGGCGAGCCAAGTGGGATTGGAGTACTGATCATTACCTGAAAGTTTCATCAAGATTGAGTGAAAAAGTGTGTGCTGAGATTTCAGGCAACTCGTAGTTTTTTGGAAGCTTGGCAGGCCCTTTCCATGAAAGTGATTCTCGCCATTCTGTGCTTATGGCTACATCAACAGCAAACAAACCATAGAGATAGAACTTGAAACTGCTTTATTGTGTCAAGTTTCAAAGAGCTAGCACAAACCGTGTTTGATTTAGAGTTCCAAATACATTTATCCCTATAGGAGAAAACAGAGTGAAACCTCAAAATGAAACCGGTTACTGCCAACGAACGGTTTAACCTAGAAGAACGAAATTTGGCGAGCCAAGTGGGATTGGTGTACTGATCATTACCTGAAAGTTTCATCAAGATTGGGTGAAAAAGTGTTTGCTGAGATTTCAGGCAACTCGTAGTTTTTTGGAAGCTTGGCAGGCCCTTTCCATGAAAGTGATTCTCGCCAGTCTCTGCTTAGGGCTACATCAACAGCAAACAAACCATAGAGATAGAACTTGAAACTGCTTTATTGTGTCAAGTTTCAAAGAGCTAGCACAAACCGTGTTTGATTTAGAGTTCCAAATACATGTATCCCTATAGGAGAAAACAGAGTGAAACCTCAAAATGAAACCGGTTACTGCCAACGAACGGTTTAACCTAGAACAACGAAATTTGGCAAGCCAAGTGGGATTGCTGTACTGATCATTACCTGAAAGTTTCATCAAGATTGGGTCAAAAAGTGTTTGCTGAGATTTCAGGCAACTCGTAGTTTTTTGGAAGCTTGGCAGGCCCTTTCCATGAAAGTGATTCTCGCCAGTCTCTGCTTAGGGCTACATCAACAGCAAACAAACCATAGAGATAGAACTTGAAACTGCTTTATTGTGTCAAGTTTCAAAGAGCTAGCATAAACCGTGTTTGATTTAGAGTTCCAAATACATGTATCCCTATAGGAGAAAACAGAGTGAAACTTCAAAAAGAAAACGGTTACTGCAAACGAACGGTTTAACCTAGAAGAACAAAATTTGGCGAGCCAAGTGGGATTGGTGTACTGATCATTACCTGAAAGTTTCATCAAGATTGGGTGAAAAAGTGTTTGCTGAGATTTCAGGCAACTCGAAGTTTTTTGGAAGCTTGGCAGGTCCTTTCCATGAAAGTGATTCTCGCCAGTCTCTGCTTAGGGCTACATCAACAGCAAACAAACCATAGAGATAGAACTTGAAACTGCTTTATTGTGTCAAGTTTCAAAGAGCTAGCACAAACCGTGTTTGATTTAGAGTTCCAAATACATGTATCCCTATAGGAGAAAACAGAGTGAAACCTCAAAATGAAACCGGTTACTGCCAACGAACGGTTTAACCTAGAACAACGAAATTTGGCGAGCCAAGTGGGATTGCTGTACTGATCATTACCTGAAAGTTTCATCAAGATTGGGTGAAAAAGTGTTTGCTGAGATTTCAGGCAACTCTTATTTTTTTGGAAGCTTGGCAGGCCCTTTCCATGAAAGTGATTCTCGCCAGTCTCTGTTTAGGCCTACATCAACAGCAAACAAACCATAGAGATAGAACTTGAAACTGCTTTATTGTGTCAAGTTTCAAAGAGCTAGCACAAACCGTGTTTGATTTAGAGTTCCAAATACATGTATCCTATAGGAGAAAACAGAGTGGAAACCTCAAAATGAAACTGGTTACTGCCAACGAACGGTTTAACCTAGAAGAATGAAATTTGGCGAGCCAAGTGGGATTGGTGTACTGATCATTACCTGAAAGTTTCATCAAGATTGGGTGAAAAAGTGTGTGCTGAGATTTCAGGCAACTCGTAGTTTTTTGGAAGCTTGGCAGGCCTTTCCATGAAAGTGATTCTCGCCAGTCTCTGCTTAGGGCTACATCAACAGCAAACAAACCAGAGAGATAGAACTTGAAACTGCTTTATTGTGTCAAGTTTCAAAGAGCTAGCACAAACCGTGTTTGATTTAGACTTCCAAATACATGTATCCCTATAGGAGAAAACAGAGTGAAACCTCAAAATGAAACCGGTTACTGCCAATGAACGGTTTAACGTGGAAGAACGAAATTTGGCTAGAGCAGTGGGATTGGTGTACTGATCATTACCTGAAAGTTTCATCAAGATTGGGTGAAAAAGTGTGTGCTGAGATTTCAGGCAACTCGTAGTTTTTTGGAAGCTTGGCAGGCCCTTTCCATGAAAGTGATTCTCGCCAGTCTCCGCTTAGGGCTACATCAACAGCAAACAAACCATAGAGATAGAACTTGAAACTGCTTTATTGTGTCAAGTTTCAAAAAGCTAGCACAAACCGTGTTTGATTTAGAGTTCCAAATACATGTATCCCTATAGGAGAAAACAGAGTGAAACCTCAAAATGAAAACGGTTACTGCTAACGAACGGTTTAACCTAGAAGAACGAAATTTGGCGAGCCAAGTGGGATTGGTGTACTGATCATTACCTGAAAGTTTCATCAACATTGGGTGAAAAAGTGTTTGCTGAGATTCAGGCAACTCGAAGTTTTTTGGAAGCTTGGCAGGCCCTTTCCATGAAAGTGATTCTCGCCAGTCTCTGCTTAGGGCTACATCAACAGCAAACAAACCATAGAGATAGAACATGAAACTGCTTTATTGTGTCAAGTTTCAAAGAGCTACCACAAACCGTGTTTGATTTAGAGTTCCAAATACATGTATCCCTATAGGAGAAAACAGAGTGAAACCTCAAAATGAAACTGGTTACTGCCAACGAACGGTTTTAACCTAGAAGAATGAAATTTGGCGAGCCAAGTGGGATTCGTGTACTGATCATTACCTGAAAGTATCATCAAGATTGGATGAAAAAGTGTTTGCTGAGATTTCAGGCAACTCGTAGTTTTTTGGAAGCTTGGCAGGCCCTTTCCATGAAAGTGATTCTCGCCAGTCTCTGCTTAGGGCTACATCAACAGCAAACAAACCATAGAGATAGAACTTGAAACTACTTTATTGTGTCAAGTTTCAAAGAGCTAGCACAAACCGTGTTTGATTTAGAGTTCCAAATACATGTATCCCTATAGGAGAAAACAGAGTGAAACCTCAAAATGAAACCGGTTACTGCCAACGAACGGTTTAACCTAGAAGAACGAAATTTGGCGAGCCAAGTGGGATTGGTGTACTGATCATTACCTGAAAGTTTCATTAAGATTGGGTGAAAAAGTGTTTGCTGAGATTTCAGGCAACTCGTAGTTTTTTGGAAGCTTGGCAGGCCCTTTCCATGAAAGTGATTCTCGCCAGTCTCTGCTTAGGGCTACATCAACAGCAAACAAACCATAGAGATAGAACTTGCAACTGCTTTATTGTGTCAAGTTTCAAAGAGCTATCACAAACCGTGTTTGATTTAGAGTTCCAAATACATGTATCCCTATAGGAAAAAACACAGTGAAACCTCAAAATGAAACCGGTTACTGACAACGAATGGTTTAACCTAGAAGAACGAAATTTGGCGAGCCAAGTGGGATTGGTGTACTGATCATTATCTGAAAGTATCATCAAGATTGGGTGAAAAAGTGTTTGCTGAGATTTCAGGCAACTCGTAGTTTTTTGGAAGCTTGGCAGGCCATTTCTATGAAAGTGATTTTCGCCAGTCTCTGCTTAGGGCTACATCAACAGCAAACAAACCATAGAGATAGAACTTGAAACTGCTTTATTGTGTCAAGTTTCAAAGAGCTAGCACAAACCGTGTTTGATTCAGAGTTTCAAATACATGTATCCCTATAGGAGAAAACTAGTGAAACCTCAAAATGAAACCGGTTACTGCCAACGAACGGTTTAACCTAGAAGAACGAAATTTGGCGAGCCAAGTGGGATTGGTGTACTGATCATTACCTGAAAGTTTCATCAAGATTGGGTGAAAAAGTGTTTGCTGAGAAATCAGGCAACTCGTAGTTTTTTGGAAGCTTGGCAGGCCCTTTCCATGAAAGTGATTCTCGCCAGTCTGTGCTTAGGGCTACATCAACAGCAAACAAACCATAGAGATAGAACTTGAAACTGCTTTATTGTGTCAAGTTTCAAAGAGCTAGCACAAACCGTGTTTCATTTAGAGTTCCAAATACATGTATCCATATAGGAGAAAACAGAGTGAAACCTCAAAATGAAACCGGTTACTGCAACCAACAGTTTAACCTAGAACAACGAAATTTGGCGAGCCAAGTGGGATTGGTGTACTGATCATTACCTGAAAGTATCATCAAGATTGGGTGAAAAAGTGTTTGCTGAGATTACAGGCAACTCGTAGTTTTTTGGAAGCTTGGCAGGCCCTTTCCATGAAAGTGATTCTCGCCAGTCTCTGCTTAGGGCTACATCAACAGCAAACAAACCATAGTGATAGAACTTGAAACTGCTTTATTGTGTCAAGTTTCAAAGAGCTAGCACAAACCGTGTTTGATTTAGAGTTCCAAATACATGTATCCCTATAGGAGAAAACAGAGTGAAACCTCAAAATTTAACCGGTTACTGCCAACGAACGGTTTAACCTAGAAGAATGAAATTTGGCGAGCCAAGTGGGATTGCTGTACTGATCATTACCTGAAAGTTTCATCAAGATTGGGTGAAAAGTGTTTGCTGAGATTTCAGGCAACTCGTAGTTTTTTGGAAGCTTGGCAGGCCCTTTCCATGAAAGTGATTCTCGCCAGTCTCTGCTTAAGGCTACATCAACAGCAAACAAACCAAAGAGATAGAACTTGAAACTGCTTTATTGTGTCAAGTTTCAAAGAGCTAGCACAAACCGTGTTTGATTTAGACTTCCAAATACATGTATCCCTATAGGAGAAAACAGAGTGAAACCTCAAAATGAAAACGGTTACTGCTAACGAACGGTTTAACCTAGAAGAACGAAATTTGGCTAGCCAAGTGGGATTGGTGTACTGATCATTACCTGAAAGTTTCATCAAGATTGGGTGAAAAAGTGTGTGCTGAGATTTCAGGCAACTCGAAGTTTTTTGGAAGCTTGGCAGGCCCTTTCCATGAAAGTGATTCTCGCCAGTCTCTGCTTAGGGCTACATCAACAGCAAACAAACCATAGAGATAGAACTTGAAACTGCTTTATTTTGTCAAGTTTCAAAGAGCTAGCACAAACCGTGTTTGATTTAGACTTCCAAATACATGTATCCCTATAGGAGAAAACAGAGTGAAACCTCAAAATGAAACCGGTTACTGCCAACGAACGGTTTAACCTAGAAGAACGAAATTTGACGAGCCAAGTGGGATTGGTGTACTGATCATTACCTGAAAGTTTCATCAAGATTGGTTGAAAAAGTGTGTGCTGAGATTTCAGGCAACTCGTAGTTTTTTGGAAGCTTGGCAGGCCCTTTCCATGAAAGTGATTCTTGCTAGTCTCTGCTTAGGGCTACATCAACAGCAAACAAACCATAGAGATAGAACTTGAAACTGCTTTATTGTGTGAATTTTCAAAGAGCTAGCACAAACCGTGTTTGATTTAGAGTTCCAAATACATGTATCCCTATAGGAGAAAACAGAGGGAAACCTCAAAATGAAACCGGTTACTGCCAATGAACGGTTTAACCTAGAAAAACGAAATGTGGCGAGCCAAGTGGGATTGGTGTACTGATCATTACCTGAAAGTTTCATCAAGATTGGGTGAAAAAGTGTGTGCTGAGATTTCAGGCAACTCGTAGTTTTTGGAAGCTTGGCAGGCCCTTTCCATGAAAGTGATTCTCGCCAGTCTCTGCTTTGGGCTACATCAACAGCAAACAAACCATAGAGATAGAACTTGAAACTGCTTTATTGTGTCAAGTTTCAAAGAGCTAGCACAAACCGTGTTTGATTTAGAGTTCCAAATACATGTATCCGTATAGGAGAAAACAGAGTGAAACCTCAAAATGAAACCGGTTACTGCCAACGAACGGTTTAACCTAGAAGAACGAAATTTAGCGAGCCAAGTGGGATTGGTGTACTGACCATTACCTGAAAGTTTCATCAAGATTGGGTGAAAAAGTGTGTGCTGAGATTTCAGGCAACTCGTAGTTTTTTGGAAGCTTGGCAGGCACTTTCCATGAAAGTGATTCTCGCCAGTCTCTGCTTAGGGCTACATCAACAGCAAACAAACCATAAAGATAGAACTTGAAACTGCTTTATTGTGTCAAGTTTCAAAGAGCTAGCGCAAACCGTGTTTGATTTAGAGTTCAAAATACCTGTATCCCTATAGGAGAAAACAGAGTGAAACCTCAAAATGAAACCGGTTACTGCCAACGAACGGTTTAACCTAGAAGAACGAAATTTGGCGAGCCAAGTGGGATTCGTGTACTGATCATTACCTGAAAGTATCATCAAGATTGGGTGAAAAAAGTGTTTGCTGAGATTTCAGGCAACTCGTAGTTTTTTGGAAGCTTGGCAGGCCCTTTCCATGAAAGTGATTCTCGCCAGTCTCCGCTTAGGGCTACATCAACAGCAAACAAACCATAGAGATAGAACTTGAAACTGCTTTATTGTGTCAAGTTTCAAAAAGCTAGCACAAACCGTGTTTGATTTAGACTTCCAAATACATGTATCCCTATAGGAGAAAACAGAGTGAAACCTCAAAATGAAAACGGTTACTGCTAACGAACGGTTTAACCTAGAAGAACGAAATTTGCCTAGCCAAGTGGGATTGGTGTACTGATCATTACCTGAAAGTTTCATCAAGATTGGGTGAAAAAGTGTGTGCTGAGATTTCAGGCAACTCGAAGTTTTTTGGAAGCTTGGCAGGCCCTTTCCATGAAAGTGATTCTCGCCAGTCTCTGCTTAGGGCTACATCAACAGCAAACAAACCATAGAGATAGAACTTGAAACTGCTTTATTTTGTCAAGTTTCAAAGAGCTAGCACAAACCGTGTTTGATTTAGACTTCCAAATACATGTATCCCTATAGGAGAAAACAGAGTGAAACCTCAAAATGAAACCGGTTACTGCCAACGAACGGTTTAACCTAGAAGAACGAAATTTGGCGAGCCAAGTGGGATTGGTGTACTGATCATTACCTGAAAGTTTCATCAAGATTGGTTGAAAAAGTGTGTGCTGAGATTTCAGGCAACTCGTAGTTTTTTGGAAGCTTGGCAGGCCCTTTCCATGAAAGTGATTCTTGCTAGTCTCTGCTTAGGGCTACATCAACAGCAAACAAACCATAGAGATAGAACTTGAAACTGCTTTATTGTGTGAATTTTCAAAGAGCTAGCACAAACCGTGTTTGATTTAGAGTTCCAAATACATGTATCCCTATAGGAGAAAACAGAGGAAACCTCAAAATGAAACCGGTTACTGCCAATGAACGGTTTAACCTAGAAGAACGAAATTTGGCGAGCCAAGTGGGATTGGTGTACTGATCATTACCTGAAAGTTTCATCAAGATTGGGTGAAAAAGTGTGTGCTGAGATTTCAGGCAACTCGTAGTTTTTTGGAAGCTTGGCAGGCCCTTTCCATGAAAGTGATTCTCGCCAGTCTCTGCTTTGGGCTACATCAACAGCAAACAAACCATAGAGATAGAACTTGAAACTGCTTTATTGTGTCAAGTTTCAAAGAGCCAGCACAAACCGTGTTTGATTTAGAGTTCCAAATACATGTATCCGTATAGGAGAAAACAGAGTGAAACCTCAAAATGAAACCGGTTACTGCCAACGAACGGTTTAACCTAGAAGAACGAAATTTAGCGAGCCAAGTGGGATTGGTGTACTGATCATTACCTGAAAGTTTCATCAAGATTGGGTGAAAAAGTGTGTGCTGAGATTTCAGGCAACTCGTAGTTTTTTGGAAGCTTGGCAGGCCCTTTCCATGAAAGTGATTCTCGCCAGTCTCTGCTTAGGGCTACATCAACAGCAAACAAACCATAGAGATAGAACTTGAAACTGCTTTATTGTGTCAAGTTTCAAAGAGCTAGCACAAACCATGTTTGATTTAGAGTCCCAAATACATGTATCTCTATTGGAGAAAACAGAGTGAAACCTCAAAATGAAACCGGTTACTGCCAACGAACGGTTTAACCTAGAAGAACGAAATTTGGCGAGCCAAGTGGGATTGGTGTACTGATCATTACCTGAAAGTTTCATCAAGATTGGGTGAAAAAGTGTTTGCTGAGATTTCAGTCAACTCGTAGCTTTTTGGAAGCTTGGCAGGCCCTTTCCATGAAAGTGATTCTCGCCAGTCTCTGCTTAGGGCTACATCAACAGCAAACAAACATAGAGATAGAACTTGAAACTGCTTTATTCTGTCAAGTTTTCTAAAAGCTAGCACAAACCGTGTTTGATTTAGAGTTCCAAATACATGTATCCCTATATGAGAAAACAGAGTGAAACCTCAAAATGAAACCGGTTACTGCCAATGAATGGTTTAACCTAGAAGAACGAAATTTGGTGAGCCAAGTGGGATTGGTGTACTGATCATTACCTGAAAGTTTCATCAAGATTGGGTGAAAAAGTGTTTGCTGAGATTTCAGGCAACTCGTAGTTTTTTGGAAGCTTGGCAGGCTCTTTCCATGAAAGTGATTCTCGCCAGTCTCTGCTTAGGGCTACATCAACAGCAAACAAACCATAGAGATAGAACTTGAAACTGCTTTATTGTGTCAAGTTTCAAAGAGCTAGCACAAACCGTGTTTGATTTAGAGTTCCAAATACATGTATCCCTATAGGAGAAAACAGAGGGAAACCTCAAAATGAAACCGGTTACTGCCAACGAACGGTTTAACCTAGAAGAACGAAATTTTGTGAGCCAAGTGGGATTGGTGTACTGATCATTACCTGAAAGTTTCATCAAGATTGGGTGAAAAAGTGTTTGCTGAGATTTCAGGCAACTCGTAGTTTTTTGGAAGCTTGGCAGGCCCTTTCCATGAAAGTGATTCTCGCCAGTCTCTGCTTAGGGCTACATCAACAGCAAACAAACCATAGAGATAGAACTTGAAACTGCTTTATTGTGTCAAGTTTCAAAGAGCTAGCACAAACCGTGTTTGATTTAGAGTTCCAAATACATGTATCCCTATTGAAGAAAACAGAGTGAAACCTCAAAATGAAACCGGTTACTGCCAATGAACGGTTTAACCTAGAAGAACGAAATTTGGTGAGCCAAGTGGGATTGGTGTACTGATCATTACCTGAAAGTTTCATCAAGATTGGGTGAAAAAGTGTGTGCTGAGATTTCAGGCAACTCGTAGTTTTTTGGAAGCTTGGCAGGCCCTTTCCATGAAAGTGATTCTCGCCAGTCTCTGCTTAGGGCTACATCAACAGCAAACAAACCATAGAGAGAGAACTTGAAACTGCTTTATTGTGTCAAGTTCCAAAGAGCTAGCACAAACCGTGTTTGATTTAGAGTTCCAAATACACGTATCCCTATAGGAGAAAACAGAGTGAAACCTCAAAATGAAACCGGTTACTGCTAACGAACGGTTTAACCTAGAAGAACGAAATTTGGCGAGCCAAGTGGGATTGGTGTACTGATCATTACCTGAAAGTATCATCAAGATTGGGTGAAAAAGTGTTTGCTGAGATTTCAGGCAACTCGTAGTTTTTGGAAGCTTGGCAGGCCCTTTCCATGAAAGTGATTCTCGCCAGTCTCTGCTTAGGGCTACATCAACAGCAAACAAACCATAGAGATAGAACTTGAAACTGCTTTATTGTTTCAAGTTTCAAAAAGCTAGCACAAACCGTGTTTGATTTAGAGTTCCAAATACATGTATCCCTAAAGGAGAAAAAACAGTGAAACCTCAAAATGAAACCGGTTACTGCCAACGAACGGTTTAACCTAGAAGAACGATATTTGGTGAGCCAAGTGGGATTGGTGTACTGATCATTACCTGAAAGTATCATCAAGATTGGGTGAAAAAGTGTTTGCTGAGATTTCAGGCAACTCGTAGTTATTTGGAAGCTTGGTAGGCCCTTTCCATGAAAGTGATTCTCGCCAGTCTCTGTTTAGGGCTACATCAACAGCAAACAAACCATAGAGATAGAACTTGAAACTGCTTTATTGTGTCAAGTTTCAAAGAGCTAGCACAAACCGTGTTTGATTTAGACTTCCAAATACATCTATCCCTATAGGAGAAAACAGAGTAAAAACTCAAAATGAAACCGGTTACTGCCAATGAACGGTTTAACCTAGAACAACGAAATTTGGCGAGCCAAGTGGGATTGGTGTACTGATCATTACCTGAAAGTTTCATCAAGATTGGCTGAAAAAGTGTGTGCTGAGATTTCAGGCAACTCGTAGTTTTTTGGAAGCTTGGCAGGCCCTTTCCATGAAAGTGATTCTCGCCAGTCTCTGCTTAGGGCTACATCAACAGCAAACAAACCATAGAGATAGAACTTGAAACTGCTTTATTGTGTCAAGTTTCAAAGAGCTAGCACAAACCGTGTTTGATTTAGAGTTCCAAATACATGTATCCCTATAGGAGAAAACAGAGTGAAACCTCAAAATGAAACCGGTTACTGCCAATGAACGGTTTAACGTGGAAGAACGAAATTTGGCGAGCCAAGTGGGATTGGAGTACTGATCATTACCTGAAAGTTTCATCAAGATTGAGTGAAAAAGTGTGTGCTGAGATTTCAGGCAACTCGTAGTTTTTTGGAAGCTTGGCAGGCCCTTTCCATGAAAGTGATTCTCGCCATTCTGTGCTTATGGCTACATCAACAGCAAACAAACCATAGAGATAGAACTTGAAACTGCTTTATTGTGTCAAGTTTCAAAGAGCTAGCACAAACCGTGTTTGATTTAGAGTTCCAAATACATTTATCCCTATAGGAGAAAACAGAGTGAAACTTCAAATAAAACCGGTTACTGCCAACGAAGAGTTTAACCTAGAACAACGAAATTTGGCGAGCCAAGTGGGATTCGTGTACTGATCATTACCTGAAAGTATCATCAAGATTGGGTGAAAAAGTGTTTGCTGAGATTTCAGGCAACTCGTAGTTTTTTGGAAGCTTGGCAGGCCCTTTCCATGAAAGTGATTCTCGCCAGTCTCTGCTTAGGGCTACATCAACAGCAAACAAACCATAGAGATAGAACTTGAAACTACCTTATTGTGTCAAGTTTCAAAGAGCTAGCACAAACCGTGTTTGATTTTAGAGTTCCAAATACATGTATCCCTATAGGAGAAAACAGAGTGAAACCTCAAAATGAAACCGGTTACTGCCAACGAACGGTTTAACCTAGAAGAACGAAATTTGGCGAGCCAAGTGGGATTGCTGTACTGATCTATACCTGAAAGTTTCATCAAGATTGGTGAAAAAGTGTTTGCTGAGATTTCAGGCAACTCGTAGTTTTTTGGAAGCTTGGCAGGCCCTTTCCATGAAAGTGATTCTCGCCAGTCTCTGCTTAGGGCTACATCAACAGCAAACAAACCATAGAGATAGAACTTGAAACTGCTTTATTCTGTCAAGTTTCTAAAAGCTAGCACAAACCGTGTTTGATTTAGAGTTCCAAATACATGTATCCCTATATGAGAAAACAGAGTGGAAACCTCAAAATGAAACCGGTTACTGCCAATGAATGGTTTAACCTAGAAGAACGAAATTTGGTGAGCCAAGTGGGATTGGTGTACTGATCATTACCTGAAAGTTTCATCAAGATTGGGTGAAAAAGTGTTTGCTGAGATTTCAGGCAACTCGTAGTTTTTTGGAAGCTTGGCAGGCTCTTTCCATGAAAGTGATTCTCGCCAGTCTCTGCTTAGGGCTACATCAACAGCAAACAAACCATAGAGATAGAACTTGAAACTGCTTTATTGTGTCAAGTTTCAAAGAGCTAGCACAAACCGTGTTTGATTTAGAGTTCCAAATACATGTATCCCTATAGGAGAAAACAGAGGGAAACCTCAAAATGAAACCGGTTACTGCCAACGAACGGTTTAACCTAGAAGAACGAAATTTTGTGAGCCAAGTGGGATTGGTGTACTGATCATTACCTGAAAGTTTCATCAAGATTGGGTGAAAAAGTGTTTGCTGAGATTTCAGGCAACTCGTAGTTTTTTGGAAGCTTGGCAGGCCCTTTCCATGAAAGTGATTCTCGCCAGTCTCTGCTTAGGGCTACATCAACAGCAAACAAACCATAGAGATAGAACTTGAAACTGCTTTATTGTGTCAAGTTTCAAAGAGCTAGCACAAACCGTGTTTGATTTAGAGTTCCAAATACATGTATCCCTATTGAAGAAAACAGAGTGAAACCTCAAAATGAAACCGGTTACTGCCAATGAACGGTTTAACCTAGAAGAACGAAATTTGGTGAGCCAAGTGGGATTGGTGTACTGATCATTACCTGAAAGTTTCATCAAGATTGGGTGAAAAAGTGTGTGCTGAGATTTCAGGCAACTCGTAGTTTTTTGGAAGCTTGGCAGGCCCTTTCCATGAAAGTGATTCTCGCCAGTCTCTGCTTAGGGCTACATCAACAGCAAACAAACCATAGAGAGAGAACTTGAAACTGCTTTATTGTGTCAAGTTCCAAAGAGCTAGCACAAACCGTGTTTGATTTAGAGTTCCAAATACACGTATCCCTATAGGAGAAAACAGAGTGAAACCTCAAAATGAAACCGGTTACTGCTAACGAACGGTTTAACCTAGAAGAACGAAATTTGGCGAGCCAAGTGGGATTGGTGTACTGATCATTACCTGAAAGTATCATCAAGATTGGGTGAAAAAGTGTTTGCTGAGATTTCAGGCAACTCGTAGTTTTTTGGAAGCTTGGCAGGCCCTTTCCATGAAAGTGATTCTCGCCAGTCTCTGCTTAGGGCTACATCAACAGCAAACAAACCATAGAGATAGAACTTGAAACTGCTTTATTGTTTCAAGTTTCAAAAAGCTAGCACAAACCGTGTTTGATTTAGAGTTCCAAATACATGTATCCCTAAAGGAGAAAAAACAGTGAAACCTCAAAATGAAACCGGTTACTGCCAACGAACGGTTTAACCTAGAAGAACGATATTTGGTGAGCCAAGTGGGATTGGTGTACTGATCATTACCTGAAAGTATCATCAAGATTGGGTGAAAAAGTGTTTGCTGAGATTTCAGGCAACTCGTAGTTATTTGGAAGCTTGGTAGGCCCTTTCCATGAAAGTGATTCTCGCCAGTCTCTGTTTAGGGCTACATCAACAGCAAACAAACCATAGAGATAGAACTTGAAACTGCTTTATTGTGTCAAGTTTCAAAGAGCTAGCACAAACCGTGTTTGATTTAGACTTCCAAATACATCTATCCCTATAGGAGAAAACAGAGTAAAAACTCAAAATGAAACCGGTTACTGCCAACGAACGGTTTAACCTAGAACAACGAAATTTGGCGAGCCAAGTGGGATTGGTGTACTGATCATTACCTGAAAGTTCCATCAAGATTGGCTGAAAAAGTGTGTGCTGAGATTTCAGGCAACTCGTAGTTTTTTGGAAGCTTGGCAGGCCCTTTCCATGAAAGTGATTCTCGCCAGTCTCTGCTTAGGGCTACATCAACAGCAAACAAACCATAGAGATAGAACTTGAAACTGCTTTATTGTGTCAAGTTTCAAAGAGCTAGCACAAACCGTGTTTGATTTAGAGTTCCAAATACATGTATCCCTATAGGAGAAAACAGAGTGAAACCTCAAAATGAAACCGGTTACTGCCAATGAACGGTTTAACGTGGAAGAACGAAATTTGGCGAGCCAAGTGGGATTGGAGTACTGATCATTACCTGAAAGTTTCATCAAGATTGAGTGAAAAAGTGTGTGCTGAGATTTCAGGCAACTCGTAGTTTTTTGGAAGCTTGGCAGGCCCTTTCCATGAAAGTGATTCTCGCCATTCTGTGCTTATGGCTACATCAACAGCAAACAAACCATAGAGATAGAACTTGAAACTGCTTATTGTGTCAAGTTTCAAAGAGCTAGCACAAACCGTGTTTGATTTAGAGTTCCAAATACATTTATCCCTATAGGAGAAAACAGAGTGAAACTTCAAAATAAAACCGGTTACTGCCAACGAAGAGTTTAACCTAGAACAACGAAATTTGGCGAGCCAAGTGGGATTCGTGTACTGATCATTACCTGAAAGTATCATCAAGATTGGGTGAAAAAGTGTTTGCTGAGATTTCAGGCAACTCGTAGTTTTTTGGAAGCTTGGCAGGCCCTTTCCATGAAAGTGATTCTCGCCAGTCTCTGCTTAGGGCTACATCAACAGCAAACAAACCATAGAGATAGAACTTGAAACTACCTTATTGTGTCAAGTTTCAAGAGCTAGCACAAACCGTGTTTGATTTAGAGTTCCAAATACATGTATCCCTATAGGAGAAAACAGAGTGAAACCTCAAAATGAAACCGGTTACTGCCAACGAACGGTTTAACCTAGAAGAACGAAATTTGGCGAGCCAAGTGGGATTTGCTGTACTGATCTTTACCTGAAAGTTTCATCAAGATTGGGTGAAAAAGTGTTTGCTGAGATTTCAGGCAACTCGTAGTTTTTTGGAAGCTTGGCAGGCCCTTTCCATGAAAGTGATTCTCGCCAGTCTCTGCTTAGGGCTACATCAACAGCAAACAAACCATAGAGATAGAAGTTGAAACTGCTTTTTTGTGTCAAGTTTCAAAGAGCTAGCATAAACCGTGTTTGATTTAGAGTTCCAAATACATGTATCCCTATTTGAGAAAACAGAGTGAAACCTCGAAAAGAAACGGTTACTGCAAACGAACGGTTTAACCTAGAAGAACAAAATTTGGCGAGCCAAGTGGGATTGGTGTACTGATGATTACCTGAAAGTTTCATCAAGATTGGGTGAAAAAGTGTTTGCTGAGATTTCAGGCAACTCGTAGTTTTTTGGAAGCTTGGCAGGCCCTTTCAATGAAAGTGATTCTCGCCAGTCTCTGCTTAGGGCTACATCAACAGCAAACAAACCATAGTGATAGAACTTGAAACTGCCTTTATTGTGTCAAGTTTCAAAGAGCTAGCGCAAACCGTGTTTGATTTAGAGTTCAAAATACCTGTATCCCTATAGGAGAAAACAGAGTGAAACCTCAAAATGAAACCGGTTACTGCCAACGAACGGTTTAACCTAGAAGAACGAAATTTGGCGAGCCAAGTGGGATTCGTGTACTGATCATTACCTGAAAGTATCATCAAGATTGGGTGAAAAAGTGTTTGCTGAGATTTCAGGCAACTCGTAGTTTTTTGGAAGCTTGGCAGGCCCTTTCCATGAAAGTGATTCTCGCCAGTCTCCGCATAGGGCTACATCAACAGCAAACAAACCATAGAGATAGAACTTGAAACTGCTTTATTGTGTCAAGTTTCAAAAAGCTAGCACAAACCGTGTTTGATTTAGACTTCCAAATACATGTATCCCTATAGGAGAAAACAGAGTGAAACCTCAAAATGAAAACGGTTACTGCTAATGAACGGTTTAACCTAGAAGAACGAAATTTGGCTAGCCAAGTGGGATTGGTGTACTGATCATTACCTGAAAGTTTCATCAAGATTGGGTGAAAAAGTGTGTGCTGAGATTTCAGGCAACTCGAAGTTTTTTGGAAGCTTGGCAGGCCCTTTCCATGAAAGTGATTCTCGCCAGTCTCTGCTTAGGGCTACATCAACAGCAAACAAACCATAGAGATAGAACTTGAAACTGCTTTATTTTGTCAAGTTTCAAAGAACTAGCACAAACCGTGTTTGATTTAGACTTCCAAATACATGTATCCCTATAGGAGAAAACAGAGTGAAACCTCAAAATGAAACCGTTTACTGCCAACGAACGGTTTAACCTAGAAGAACGAAATTTGGCGAGCCAAGTGGGATTGGTGTACTGATCATTACCTGAAAGTTTCATCAAGATTGGTTGAAAAAGTGTGTGCTGATATTTCAGGCAACTCGTAGTTTTTTGGAAGCTTGGCAGGCCCTTTCCATGAAAGTGATTCTTGCTAGTCTCTGCTTAGGGCTACATCAACAGCAAACAAACCATAGAGATAGAACTTGAAACTGCTTTATTGTGTGAAGTTTCAAAGAGCTAGCACAAACCGTGTTTGATTTAGAGTTCCAAATACATGTATCCCTATAGGAGAAAACAGAGGGAAACCTCAAAATGAAACCGGTTACTGCCAATGAACGGTTTAACCTAGAAGAACGAAATTTGGCGAGCCAAGTGGGATTGGTGTACTGATCATTACCTGAAAGTTTCATCAAGATTGGGTGAAAAAGTGTGTGCTGAGATTTCAGGCAACTCGTAGTTTTTTGGAAGCTTGGCAGGCCCTTTCCATGAAAGTGATTCTCGCCAGTCTCTGCTTAGTGCTACATCAACAGCAAACAAACCATAGAGATAGAACTTGAAACTGCTTTATTGTGTCAAGTTTCAAAGAGCTAGCACAAACCGTGTTTGATTTAGAGTTCCAAATACATGTATCCGTATAGGAGAAAACAGAGTGAAACCTCAAAATGAAACCGGTTACTGCCAACGAACGGTTTAACCTAGAAGAACGAAATTTAGCGAGCCAAGTGGGATTGGTGTACTGATCATTACCTGAAAGTTTCATCAAGATTGGGTTAAAAAGTGTGTGCTGAGATTTCAGGCAACTCGTAGTTTTTTGGAAGCTTGGCAGGCCCTTTCCATGAAAGTGATTCTCGCCAGTCTCTGCTTAGGGCTACATCAACAGCAAACAAACCATAGAGATAGAACTTGAAAACTGCTTTATTGTGTCAAGTTTCAAAGAGCTAGCACAAACCATGTTTGATTTAGAGTCCCAAATACATGTATCTCTATTGGAGAAAACAGAGTGAAACCTCAAAATGAAACCGGTTACTGCCAACGAACGGTTTAACCTAGCAGAACGAAATTTGGCGAGCCAAGTGGGATTGGTGTACTGATAATTACCTGAAAGTTTCATCAAGATTGGGTGAAAAAGTGTTTGCTGAGATTTCAGTCAACTCGTAGCTTTTTGGAAGCTTGGCAGGCCCTTTCCATGAAAGTGATTCTCGCCAGTCTCTGCTTAGGGCTACATCAACAGCAAACAAACCATAGAGATAGAACTTGAAACTGCTTTATTCTGTCAAGTTTCTAAAAGCTAGCACAAACCGTGTTTGATTTAGAGTTCCAAATACATGTATCCCTATAGGAGAAAACAGAGTGAAACCTCAAAATGAAACCGGTTACTGCCAACGAATGGTTTAACCTAGAAGAACGAAATTTGGCGAGCCAAGTGGGATTGCTGTACTGATCATTACCTGAAAGTTTCATCAAGATTGGGTGAAAAAGTGTTTGCTGAGATTTCAGGCAACTCGTAGTTTTTTGGAAGCTTGGCAGGCCCTTTCCATGAAAGTGATTCTCGCCAGTCTCTGCTTAGGGCTACATCAACAGCAAACAAACCATAGAGATAGAACTTGAAACTGCTTTATTGTGTCAAGTTTCAAAGAGCTAGCACAAACCGTGTTTGATTTAGAGTTCCAAATACATGTATCCCTATAGGAGAAAACAGAGTGAAACCTCAAAATGAAACCGGTTACTGCCAACGAACGGTTTAACCTAGAACAACGAAATTTGGCAAGCCAAGTGGGATTGCTGTACTGATCATTACCTGAAAGTTTCATCAAGATTGGGTCAAAAAGTGTTTGCTGAGATTTCAGGCAACTCGTAGTTTTTTGGAAGCTTGGCAGGCCCTTTCCATGAAAGTGATTCTCGCCAGTCTCTGCTTAGGGCTACATCAACAGCAAACAAACCATAGAGATAGAACTTGAAACTGCTTTATTGTGTCAAGTTTCAAAGAGCTAGCACAAACCGTGTTTGATTTAGACTTCCAAATACATCTATCCCTATAGGAGAAAACAGAGTGAAAACTCAAAATGAAACCGGTTACTGCCAATGAACGGTTTAACGTGGAAGAACGAAATTTGGCGAGCCAAGTGGGATTGCTGTACTGATCATTACCTGAAAGTTTCATCAAGATTGAGTGAAAAAGTGTGTGCTGAGATTTCAGGCAACTCGTAGTTTTTTGGAAGCTTGGCAGGCCCTTTCCATGAAAGTGATTCTCGCCATTCTGTGCTTATGGCTACATCAACAGCAAACAAACCATAGAGATAGAACTTGAAACTGCTTTATTGTGTCAAGTTTCAAAGAGCTAGCACAAACCGTGTTTGATTTAGAGTTCCAAATACATTTATCCCTATAGGAGAAAACAGAGTGAAACTTCAAAATAAAACCGGTTACTGCCAACGAAGAGTTTAACCTAGAACAACGAAATTTGGTGAGACAAGTGGGATTCGTGTACTGATCATTACCTGAAAGTATCATCAAGATTGGGTGAAAAAGTGTTTGCTGAGATTTCAGGCAACTCGTAGTTTTTTGGAAGCTTGGCAGGCCCTTTCCATGAAAGTGATTCTCGCCAGTCTCCGCTTAGGGCTACATCAACAGCAAACAAACCATAGAGATAGAACTTGAAACTGCTTTATTGTGTCAAGTTTCAAAAAGCTAGCACAAACCGTGTTTGATTTAGACTTCCAAATACATGTATCCCTATAGGAGAAAACAGAGTGAAACCTCAAAATGAAAACGGTTACTGCTAACGAACGGTTTAACCTAGAAGAACGAAATTTGGCTAGCCAAGTGGGATTGGTGTACTGATCATTACCTGAAAGTTTCATCAAGATTGGGTGAAAAAGTGTGTGCTGAGATTTCAGGCAACTCGAAGTTTTTTGGAAGCTTGGCAGGCCCTTTCCATGAAAGTGATTCTCGCCAGTCTCTGCTTAGGGCTACATCAACAGCAAACAAACCATAGAGATAGAACTTGAAACTGCTTTATTTTGTCAAGTTTCAAAGAGCTAGCACAAACCGTGTTTGATTTAGACTTCCAAATACATGTATCCCTATAGGAGAAAACAGAGTGAAACCTCAAAATGAAACCGGTTACTGCCAACGAACGGTTTAACCTAGAAGAACGAAATTTGGCGAGCCAAGTGGGATTGGTGTACTGATCATTACCTGAAAGTTTCATCAAGATTGGTTGAAAAAGTGTGTGCTGAGATTTCAGGCAACTCGTAGTTTTTTGGAAGCTTGGCAGGCCCTTTCCATGAAAGTGATTCTCGCCAGTCTCTGCTTAGGGCTACATCAACAGCAAACAAACCATAGAGATAGAACTTGAAACTGCTTTATTGTGTGAATTTTCAAAGAGCTAGCACAAACCGTGTTTGATTTAGAGTTCCAAATACATGTATCCCTATAGGAGAAAACAGAGGGAAACCTCAAAATGAAACCGGTTACTGCCAATGAACGGTTTAACCTAGAAGAACGAAATTTGGCGAGCCAAGTGGGATTGGTGTACTGATCATTACCTGAAAGTTTCATCAAGATTGGGTGAAAAAGTGTGTGCTGAGATTTCAGGCAACTCGTAGTTTTTTGGAAGCTTGGCAGGCCCTTTCCATGAAAGTGATTCTCGCCAGTCTCTGCTTTGGGCTACATCAACAGCAAACAAACCATAGAGATAGAACTTGAAACTGCTTTATTGTGTCAAGTTTCAAAGAGCCAGCACAAACCGTGTTTGATTTAGAGTTCCAAATACATGTATCCGTATAGGAGAAAACAGAGTGAAACCTCAAAATGAAACCGGTTACTGCCAACGAACGGTTTAACCTAGAAGAACGAAATTTAGCGAGCCAAGTGGGATTGGTGTACTGATCATTACCTGAAAGTTTCATCAAGATTGGGTGAAAAAGTGTGTGCTGAGATTTCAGGCAACTCGTAGTTTTTTGGAAGCTTGGCAGGCCCTTTCCATGAAAGTGATTCTCGCCAGTCTCTGCTTAGGGCTACATCAACAGCAAACAAACCATAGAGATAGAACTTGAAACTGCTTTATTGTGTCAAGTTTCAAAGAGCTAGCACAAACCATGTTTGATTTAGAGTCCCAAATACATGTATCTCTATTGGAGAAAACAGAGTGAAACCTCAAAATGAAACCGGTTACTGCCAACGAACGGTTTAACCTAGAAGAACGAAATTTGGCGAGCCAAGTGGGATTGGTGTACTGATAATTACCTGAAAGTTTCATCAAGATTGGGTGAAAAAGTGTTTGCTGAGATTTCAGTCAACTCGTAGCTTTTTGGAAGCTTGGCAGGCCCTTTCCATGAAAGTGATTCTCGCCAGTCTCTGCTTAGGGCTACATCAACAGCAAACAAACCATAGAGATAGAACTTGAAACTGCTTTATTCTGTCAAGTTTCTAAAAGCTAGCACAAACCGTGTTTGATTTAGAGTTCCAAATACATGTATCCCTATATGAGAAAACAGAGTGAAACCTCAAAATGAAACCGGTTACTGCCAATGAATGGTTTAACCTAGAAGAACGAAATTTGGTGAGCCAAGTGGGATTGGTGTACTGATCATTACCTGAAAGTTTCATCAAGATTGGGTGAAAAAGTGTTTGCTGAGATTTCAGGCAACTCGTAGTTTTTTGGAAGCTTGGCAGGCTCTTTCCATGAAAGTGATTCTCGCCAGTCTCTGCTTAGGGCTACATCAACAGCAAACAAACCATAGAGATAGAACTTGAAACTGCTTTATTGTGTCAAGTTTCAAAGAGCTAGCACAAACCGTGTTTGATTTAGAGTTCCAAATACATGTATCCCTATTGGAGAAAACAGAGTGAAACCTCAAAATGAAACCGGTTACTGCCAACGAACGGTTTAACCTAGAAGAACGAAATTTTGTGAGCCAAGTGGGATTGGTGTACTGATCATTACCTGAAAGTTTCATCAAGATTGGGTGAAAAAGTGTTTGCTGAGATTTCAGGCAACTCGTAGTTTTTTGGAAGCTTGGCAGGCCCTTTCCATGAAAGTGATTCTCGCCAGTCTCTGCTTAGGGCTACATCAACAGCAAACAAACCATAGAGATAGAACTTGAAACTGCTTTATTGTGTCAAGTTTCAAAGAGCTAGCACAAACCGTGTTTGATTTAGAGTTCCAAATACATGTATCCCTATTGAAGAAAACAGAGTGAAACCTCAAAATGAAACCGGTTACTGCCAATGAACGGTTTAACCTAGAAGAACGAAATTTGGTGAGCCAAGTGGGATTGGTGTACTGATCATTACCTGAAAGTTTCATCAAGATTGGGTGAAAAAGTGTGTGCTGAGATTTCAGGCAACTCGTAGTTTTTTGGAAGCTTGGCAGGCCCTTTCCATGAAAGTGATTCTCGCCAGTCTCTGCTTAGGGCTACATCAACAGCAAACAAACCATAGAGAGAGAACTTGAAACTGCTTTATTGTGTCAAGTTCCAAAGAGCTAGCACAAACCGTGTTTGATTTAGAGTTCCAAATACACGTATCCCTATAGGAGAAAACAGAGTGAAACCTCAAAATGAAACCGGTTACTGCTAACGAACGGTTTAACCTAGAAGAACGAAATTTGGCGAGCCAAGTGGGATTGGTGTACTGATCATTACCTGAAAGTATCATCAAGATTGGGTGAAAAAGTGTTTGCTGAGATTTCAGGCAACTCGTAGTTTTTTGGAAGCTTGGCAGGCCCTTTCCATGAAAGTGATTCTCGCCAGTCTCTGCTTAGGGCTACATCAACAGCAAACAAACCATAGAGATAGAACTTGAAACTGCTTTATTGTTTCAAGTTTCAAAAAGCTAGCACAAACCGTGTTTGATTTAGAGTTCCAAATACATGTATCCCTAAAGGAGAAAAAACAGTGAAACCTCAAAATCAAACCGGTTACTGCCAACGAACGGTTTAACCTAGAAGAACGATATTTGGTGAGCCAAGTGGGATTGGTGTACTGATCATTACCTGAAAGTATCATCAAGATTGGGTGAAAAAGTGTTTGCTGAGATTTCAGGCAACTCGTAGTTATTTGGAAGCTTGGTAGGCCCTTTCCATGAAAGTGATTCTCGCCAGTCTCTGTTTAGGGCTACATCAACAGCAAACAAACCATAGAGATAGAACTTGAAACTGCTTTATTGTGTCAAGTTTCAAAGAGCTAGCACAAACCGTGTTTGATTTAGACTTCCAAATACATCTATCCCTATAGGAGAAAACAGAGTAAAAACTCAAAATGAAACCGGTTACTGCCAACGAACGGTTTAACCTAGAACAACGAAATTTGGCGAGCCAAGTGGGATTGGTGTACTGATCATTACCTGAAAGTTTCATCAAGATTGGCTGAAAAAGTGTGTGCTGAGATTTCAGGCAACTCGTAGTTTTTTGGAAGCTTGGCAGGCCCTTTCCATGAAAGTGATTCTCGCCAGTCTCTGCTTAGGGCTACATCAACAGCAAACAAACCATAGAGATAGAACTTGAAACTGCTTTATTGTGTCAAGTTTCAAAGAGCTAGCACAAACCGTGTTTGATTTAGAGTTCCAAATACATGTATCCCTATAGGAGAAAACAGAGTGAAACCTCAAAATGAAACCGGTTACTGCCAATGAACGGTTTAACGTGGAAGAACGAAATTTGGCGAGCCAAGTGGGATTGGAGTACTGATCATTACCTGAAAGTTTCATCAAGATTGAGTGAAAAAGTGTGTGCTGAGATTTCAGGCAACTCGTAGTTTTTTGGAAGCTTGGCAGGCCCTTTCCATGAAAGTGATTCTCGCCATTCTGTGCTTATGGCTACATCAACAGCAAACAAACCATAGAGATAGAACTTGAAACTGCTTTATTGTGTCAAGTTTCAAAGAGCTAGCACAAACCGTGTTTGATTTAGAGTTCCAAATACATTTATCCCTATAGGAGAAAACAGAGTGAAACTTCAAAATAAAACCGGTTACTGCCAACGAAGAGTTTAACCTAGAACAACGAAATTTGGCGAGCCAAGTGGGATTCATGTACTGATCATTACCTGAAAGTATCATCAAGATTGGGTGAAAAAGTGTTTGCTGAGATTTCAGGCAACTCGTAGTTTTTTGGAAGCTTGGCAGGCCCTTTCCATGAAAGTGATTCTCGCCAGTCTCTGCTTAGGGCTACATCAACAGCAAACAAACCATAGAGATAGAACTTGAAACTACCTTATTGTGTCAAGTTTCAAAGAGCTAGCACAAACCGTGTTTGATTTAGAGTTCCAAATACATGTATCCCTATAGGAGAAAACAGAGTGAAACCTCAAAATGAAACCGGTTACTGCCAACGAACGGTTTAACCTAGAAGAACGAAATTTGGCGAGCCAAGTGGGATTGCTGTACTGATCATTACCTGAAAGTTTCATCAAGATTGGGTGAAAAAGTGTTTGCTGAGATTTCAGGCAACTCGTAGTTTTTTGGAAGCTTGGCAGGCCCTTTCCATGAAAGTGATTCTCGCCAGTCTCTGCTTAGGGCTACATCAACAGCAAACAAACCATAGAGATAGAAGTTGAAACTGCTTTTTTGTGTCAAGTTTCAAAGAGCTAGCATAAACCGTGTTTGATTTAGAGTTCCAAATACATGTATTCCTATTTGAGAAAACAGAGTGAAACCTCGAAAAGAAAACGGTTACTGCAAACGAACGGTTTAACCTAGAAGAACGAAATTTGGCGAGCCAAGTGGGATTGGTGTACTGATGATTACCTGAAAGTTTCATCAAGATTGGGTGAAAAAGTGTTTGCTGAGATTTCAGGCAACTCGTAGTTTTTTGGAAGCTTGGCAGGCCCTTTCAATGAAAGTGATTCTCGCCAGTCTCTGCTTAGGGCTACATCAACAGCAAACAAACCATAGTGATAGAACTTGAAACTGCTTTATTGTGTCAAGTTTCAAAGAGCTAGCGCAAACCGTGTTTGATTTAGAGTTCAAAATACCTGTATCCCTATAGGAGAAAACAGAGTGAAACCTCAAAATGAAACCGGTTACTGCCAACGAACGGTTTAACCTAGAAGAACGAAATTTGGCGAGCCAAGTGGGATTCGTGTACTGATCATTACCTGAAAGTATCATCAAGATTGGGTGAAAAAGTGTTTGCTGAGATTTCAGGCAACTCGTAGTTTTTTGGAAGCTTGGCAGGCCCTTTCCATGAAAGTGATTCTCGCCAGTCTCCGCATAGGGCTACATCAACAGCAAACAAACCATAGAGATAGAACTTGAAACTGCTTTATTGTGTCAAGTTTCAAAAAGCTAGCACAAACCGTGTTTGATTTAGACTTCCAAATACATGTATCCCTATAGAAGAAAACAGAGTGAAACCTCAAAATGAAAACGGTTACTGCTAACGAACGGTTTAACCTAGAAGAACGAAATTTGGCTAGCCAAGTGGGATTGGTGTACTGATCATTACCTGAAAGTTTCATCAAGATTGGGTGAAAAAGTGTGTGCTGAGATTTCAGGCAACTCGAAGTTTTTTGGAAGCTTGGCAGGCCCTTTCCATGAAAGTGATTCTCGCCAGTCTCTGCTTAGGGCTACATCAACAGCAAACAAACCATAGAGATAGAACTTGAAACTGCTTTATTTTGTCAAGTTTCAAAGAACTAGCACAAACCGTGTTTGATTTAGACTTCCAAATACATGTATCCCTATAGGAGAAAACAGAGTGAAACCTCAAAATGAAACCGGTTACTGCCAACGAACGGTTTAACCTAGAAGAACGAAATTTGGCGAGCCAAGTGGGATTGGTGTACTGATCATTACCTGAAAGTTTCATCAAGATTGGTTGAAAAAGTGTGTGCTGAGATTTCAGGCAACTCGTAGTTTTTTGGAAGCTTGGCAGGCCCTTTCCATGAAAGTGATTCTTGCTAGTCTCTGCTTAGGGCTACATCAACAGCAAACAAACCATAGAGATAGAACTTGAAACTGCTTTATTGTGTGAAGTTTCAAAGAGCTAGCACAAACCGGGTTTGATTTAGAGTTCCAAATACATGTATCCCTATAGGAGAAAACAGAGGGAAACCTCAAAATGAAACCGGTTACTGCCAATGAACTGTTTAACCTAGAAGAACGAAATTTGGCGAGCCAAGTGGGATTGGTGTACTGATCATTACCTGAAAGTTTCATCAAGATTGGGTGAAAAAGTGTGTGCTGAGATTTCAGGCAACTCGTAGTTTTTTGGAAGCTTGGCAGGCCCTTTCCATGAAAGTGATTCTCGCCAGTCTCTGCTTAGGGCTACATCAACAGCAAACAAACCATAGAGATAGAACTTGAAACTGCTTTATTGTGTCAAGTTTCAAAGAGCTAGCACAAACCGTGTTTGATTTAGAGTTCCAAATACATGTATCCCTATTGAAGAAAACAGAGTGAAACCTCAAAATGAAACCGGTTACTGCCAATGAACGGTTTAACCTAGAAGAACGAAATTTGGTGAGCCAAGTGGGATTGGTGTACTGATCATTACCTGAAAGTTTCATCAAGATTGGGTGAAAAAGTGTGTGCTGAGATTTCAGGCAACTCGTAGTTTTTTGGAAGCTTGGCAGGCCCTTTCCATGAAAGTGATTCTCGCCAGTCTCTGCTTAGGGCTACATCAACAGCAAACAAACCATAGAGAGAGAACTTGAAACTGCTTTATTGTGTCAAGTTCCAAAGAGCTAGCACAAACCGTGTTTGATTTAGAGTTCCAAATACACGTATCCCTATAGGAGAAAACAGAGTGAAACCTCAAAATGAAACCGGTTACTGCTAACGAACGGTTTAACCTAGAAGAACGAAATTTGGCGAGCCAAGTGGGATTGGTGTACTGATCATTACCTGAAAGTATCATCAAGATTGGGTGAAAAAGTGTTTGCTGAGATTTCAGGCAACTCGTAGTTTTTTGGAAGCTTGGCAGGCCCTTTCCATGAAAGTGATTCTCGCCAGTCTCTGCTTAGGGCTACATCAACAGCAAACAAACCATAGAGATAGAACTTGAAACTGCTTTATTGTTTCAAGTTTCAAAAAGCTAGCACAAACCGTGTTTGATTTAGAGTTCCAAATACATGTATCCCTAAAGGAGAAAAAACAGTGAAACCTCAAAATGAAACCGGTTACTGCCAACGAACGGTTTAACCTAGAAGAACGAAATTTGGTGAGCCAAGTGGGATTGGTGTACTGATCATTACCTGAAAGTATCATCAAGATTGGGTGAAAAAGTGTTTGCTGAGATTTCAGGCAACTCGTAGTTATTTGGAAGCTTGGTAGGCCCTTTCCATGAAAGTGATTCTCGCCAGTCTCTGTTTAGGGCTACATCAACAGCAAACAAACCATAGAGATAGAACTTGAAACTGCTTTATTGTGTCAAGTTTCAAAGAGCTAGCACAAACCGTGTTTGATTTAGACTTCCAAATACATGTATCCCTATAGGAGAAAACAGAGTGAAACCTCAAAATGAAAACGGTTACTGCTAACGAACGGTTTAACCTAGAAGAACGAAATTTGGCTAGCCAAGTGGGATTGGTGTACTGATCATTACCTGAAAGTTTCATCAAGATTGGGTGAAAAAGTGTGTGCTGAGATTTCAGGCAACTCGAAGTTTTTTGGAAGCTTGGCAGGCCCTTTCCATGAAAGTGATTCTCGCCAGTCTCTGCTTAGGGCTACATCAACAGCAAACAAACCATAGAGATAGAACTTGAAACTGCTTTATTTTGTCAAGTTTCAAAGAGCTAGCACAAACCGTGTTTGATTTAGACTTCCAAATACATGTATCCCTATAGGAGAAAACAGAGTGAAACCTCAAAATGAAACCGGTTACTGCCAACGAACGGTTTAACCTAGAAGAACGAAATTTGGCGAGCCAAGTGGGATTGGTGTACTGATCATTACCTGAAAGTTTCATCAAGATTGGTTGAAAAAGTGTGTGCTGATATTTCAGGCAACTCGTAGTTTTTTGGAAGCTTGGCAGGCCCTTTCCATGAAAGTGATTCTTGCTAGTCTCTGCTTAGGGCTACATCAACAGCAAACAATCCATAGAGATAGAACTTGAAACTGCTTTATTGTGTGAAGTTTCAAAGAGCTAGCACAAACCGTGTTTGATTTAGAGTTCCAAATACATGTATCCCTATAGGAGAAAACAGAGGGAAACCTCAAAATGAAACCGGTTACTGCCAATGAACGGTTTAACCTAGAAGAACGAAATTTGGCGAGCCAAGTGGGATTGGTGTACTGATCATTACCTGAAAGTTTCATCAAGATTGGGTGAAAAAGTGTGTGCTGAGATTTCAGGCAACTCGTAGTTTTTTGGAAGCTTGGCAGGCCCTTTCCATGAAAGTGATTCTCGCCAGTCTCTGCTTAGTGCTACATCAACAGCAAACAAACCATAGAGATAGAACTTGAAACTGCTTTATTGTGTCAAGTTTCAAAGAGCTAGCACAAACCGTGTTTGATTTAGAGTTCCAAATACATGTATCCGTATAGGAGAAAACAGAGTGAAACCTCAAAATGAAACCGGTTACTGCCAACGAACGGTTTAACCTAGAAGAACGAAATTTAGCGAGCCAAGTGGGATTGGTGTACTGATCATTACCTGAAAGTTTCATCAAGATTGGGTGAAAAAGTGTGTGCTGAGATTTCAGGCAACTCGTAGTTTTTTGGAAGCTTGGCAGGCCCTTTCCATGAAAGTGATTCTCGCCAGTCTCTGCTTAGGGCTACATCAACAGCAAACAAACCATA
>NW_027523440.1:0-48026 GCF_052094955.1 Ictidomys tridecemlineatus | reverse complement strand
AGACTATGGTGCAGAAGAACCGTTGCAGAGAGCAGAGTTCAGACACTGCCATACAGGAAAACTGTTATAGAGAGCAGAGTTTGGAGAATGGTTTATAGAAGAACTGTTTTAGAGTCCAGATGTTGGAGACTGGGGTTCAGAAGTACTGTTGCTGAGAGCAGAGTTTGGAGACTGGGGTGCATAAGAACTTTCGCAGAGAGCAGGGGTTTGAGACTGAGGTGCAGAAAGAATGTTACAGAGAGCCAAGTTTGGAAACTGGGGTGCATAATTACTGATACAGAAAGCAGAGATTGAGACTGGGGTGAAGAAGAACCGTTACAGAGAGCAGAGTTTGGAGACTGTAGTACAGAAGGACTGTTGCAGAGAGCACAGGTTAGAGAATGGGGTGCAGAAGGACTGTTACAGAGAGCAGAGGTTAGAGAATGGGGTTCAGAAGTAAGGTTGCAGAGTTCAGAGGTTGGAGACAAAGGTGAAGAAGGACTGTTACAGAGAGCAGAGTTTGGAATCTGGGGTTCAGAATAACAGTTACAGAGAGCAGAGTTTTAGACAAGGTTGCAGAAGGCAATTACAGAGAGCAGAGATTTTAGACCGAGGTTCAGTAAGACTGTTACAGAGAGCAGAGGTTGGAGACTGGGGGCAGAAGGACTGTTGCAGAGAGCAGATGTTTGGAGACTTGGATGCAGAAGCATCATTGCAGAGAGCAGAGGTTGGAGACTGGAATGCAGAAGGATCATTGCAGAGAGCAGAGTTTCCAGACTGAGGCGCAGAAGAACTGTTGCAGAGAGCAGATGTTGGAGACTTGGGTGCAGAAGGACTGTTTCAGAGAGCAGATATTTGAGACTGGGATGCAGAATGATCATTGCAGAGAGCAGAGGTTGGAGACTGGGATGCAGAAAGATTATTCCAGAGAGAAGAGTTTCTAGACTGAGGCGCAGAAGGACTGTTGCAGAGAGCAGATGTTGGAGACTTGGGTGCAGAAGGACTGTTGCAGAGAGCAGATGTTGGAGACTGGAATGCAGAAGGATCATTGCAGAGAGCAGAGGTTGGACACTGGGGTGCAGAAGGACTTTAAAACAGAGCAGATGTTGGAGACTGGGGTGAAGAAGGACTGTTGCAGGGAGCAGGTGTTGGAGACTTATGTGCAGAAGGACTGTTTCAGATAGCAGATGTTGGAGACTGGGGTGCAGAAGACTGATAAAGGAAGCAGAGGTTGGAGACTGGGGTGCAGAAGGACCGTTACAGAGAGCAGAGTTTGGAGACTGAAATACAGGAGGACTGTAGCAGAGAGAAGAGGTCTGAGACTGGAGTGGAGAAGAACTGTTTCAGAGTGCAGATGTTGGAGACTGGGGTTCAGAAGAACTGTTGCATAGTGTAGAGTTTGGAGACTGTGGTGCAGAAGAACTATCGCAGATCACAGAAGTTGGAGACTGAGTTTCAGAAAGAATGTTACAGAGAGAAAATGTTGGAGACTGGGGTGCAGAATTACTAATAAAAAAAGCAGAGGTTGAAGACTGGGGTGCAGAAGGACCGTTACAGAGAGCAGAGGTGAGAGGCTGCAGTACAGAAGGAATGTTACACAGAGCAGAGTTTGGAGACTAGGGTACAGAAGGACTGTTGCAGAGAGCAGATGTTGTAGACTGTGGTTCAGAAGAACTGTAGTAGACAGCAGAGGTTAGAGAATGAGGTGCAGAAGTAAGTATGCCGAGAGCAGAGGTTTGAAACAGTGGTGCAGAAGGACTGATACAGAAAGCAGAGGTTTGAGACTGGGGAGCAGAAGAACTGTTGCAGAGAACAGAGTTTGGAGACTGTGGTGCCGCAGGACCGGTGCAGAATCCAGAGGTTGTAGACTGTGGTGGAAAAGGAATGTTACAGAGAGCAGAGTTTGAAAACTGGGATGCAGAAGGATTTTAAAGAGAGGCTGGAGACAGGGGTGCAGACGGACTGTTGAGGAGAGCAGTGGTTGGATACTTTCATGCAAAAAGACTGTTACAGAGAGTAGAGGTTGGAGATTGGGGTGCACAAGGCCTGTTACAGACAGCAGAGGTTGGAATCTAGAGTTCAGAATAACTGTGACAGAGAGCAGAGTGTTTAGACAAGGTTGCAGAAAGATCTTATAGAGAGCAGAGTTTGTTGACCTAGGTGCAGCAGGAATGTTACAGAGAGCAGAGGTTTGAGACTTGGGTGCAGAAGGCATGTTACGGAGAGAAGAGTTTGAAAAAGGGGTGCAGAAAAACTGTTAGAGGGGGCAGAGTTGGGAGACTGGGTTGCAGAAGGATCTTAAAGAGTGCATATGTTGGAGTTTGGGGTGCAGAAGGATTGTTGCAGAGAGAAAAATTTTCTGACTGAGGTGAAGAAGGACTGTTGCAGAGAGCAGATGTTGGAGACTGGGGTGCAGAAGGATCGTTACAAAGAGCAGAAGTTGGATAATGTGGTGCAGAAGGACTGCTACAGAGAGCAGAGATTTTAGACTGCGGTGCAGAAGGCCTGTTACGGAGAGCAGAGTTTTGAGACTGGGGTGCAAATGGACTGTTACAGAGCAGAGAGTTTTGAGACCGGGTTTAAAAAAATCTTAGAGATAGCAGAGGTTTGAGACTGAGGTGCAGAAGGACTGTTGCAGAGAGCAGATGTTGGAGACTGCAGTACAAAAGAACTTTTGCAGAGAGCAGAGGTTGAAGACTAGGGTACACAAGGACTTTTTCAGAAAGCAGATTTTGGACACTGTTGTTCAGAAGGACTGTTGCAGAGAGAAGAAGTTTGAGAATGGAGTGCAGAAGGACTTTTGCAGAGAGCAGAGGTTGGAGACTGAGGTGCAGAAGGACGGATAAAGAAAGCAGAGGTTGGAGACTGGCGTGCAAAAGGACCTTTACAGAGAGCAGAGTTTGGAGACTGTGGTACAGAAGGACTATTACAGAGAGCAGAGTTTGGAGACTGGGTAGCAGAAGGACTGTTGCAGAATACAGAGGTTTGAGACTGGGGTGCAGCAGGACCATTGCAGAAAGCAGAGGTTGGAGAATGGCGTGGAGCAGGAATGTTACAGAGAGAAGATTTTGGAAACTGGAGTGCAGAAGGATCTTTCAGAGAGCAGAGGTTGGAGAATGAGTTGAGGAAGGATCATTCCTAAAGCAGAGTTTGGACACTGGGGTGCAGAAGAACTTTTGCAGAGAGCAGATGTTGGAGACTGGGGTGCAGAAGGATTGGTTAGAGAGCAGATGTTGGAGACTGGGGTGCAGAAGGACTCTTGCAGAGAGCAGAAGTTGAAGACTGAGGTGGAGAAGGACTGTTTTAGAGAAAGAAGTTGGATACTGGGGTACAGAAGAATTGTTGCAGAGAGCAGAGGTTTAATACTGAGGTATAGAAAGATCGTTTCAGAGAGCAGAGGTGGAGACTTGGCTGAAGAAGGACTCCTACACAGAGCACACGTTGCAGACTGGGTTACAGAAGAAATGTTGCAGACAGCAGAGGTTGGAGACTGGGGTGCATAAGAACTGTTGCAGATAGCAGAGTTTGGATATGAGGTTCAGAAGGACTGTTACCGAAAGCAGAGTTTGTAGACTGGGGAGCAGAAGGACTGATACAGAAAGCAGAGGTTTGAGACTGGGGTGCAGAAGGACAATTACAGAGAGCAGAGTTTGGAGAATGCGGTACAGAACGACTGTTACAGAGAACAGAGGTTGACAAGTGGAGTGCAGAAGGAGTGCTGCAAAGAACAGAGGTTGGAGACTCAGGTGCAGAAGGACTTTCACAGAGAGCAGAGTTTTTAGACAAGGGTTCAGAAGGACCTTACAGAGAGCAGAGTTTGAAGACCGAGGTGCAGCAGGATTCTTAAAGAGAGCAGAGGTTGGAGACTTGGGTGCAAAACGCCTGTTATGAACAGCAGAGTTTGGAGAAGGGCTCCAGAAGAACTGTTACAGATGGCAGAGTTTAACGACTTGGATGCAGAAGGATTTTACAGAGAGCAGATGTTGGAGACTGAGGTGCAGAAGGACTGTTACAGAGAGTAGAGTTTGGAGACTGAGTTTCAGAAGGATCGTTGCAGACAACAGAAGTTGGAGACTGGGGTGCAGAAGGATCGTTGCAGACAGCAGAGTTTCCAGACTGACATGCAGAACGACTGTTACACAGAGCAGAGGTTGAAGCCTGAGGTGAAGAAGGACAGTTACAGAGAGCAGATGTGGGAGACAGGGGTGCAGGACTGATACAGAGCAGAATTTAGTGACTGAGGTACAGAAGGACTGTTACAGAGAGCAGAGGCTTGAGACTCGGGTGCAGAAGGATTATTGCAGAGAGCAGAGTTTTCAGACTAAGGTACAGAAAAACTTTTGCAGAGAGCATATGTTGGTGTTTGGGGTGCACATGGACTGTTGCAGCAAGCAGAGGTTGGAGACTAGGGTGCAGAGGGATCGTTGCAGAGAGAAGAGGTTGGAGACTTCGGTGCAGAAGGCCTTTTACAGAGAGCAGAGTTTGGAGACTGAGGTGCAGAAGGACTGTTACAAAGAGCAGAGTTTGGAGACTGGGTTGCAGAAGGATCTTACCGAGAACAGAGGTTAGAGACTGTGGTGCAGAAGCACTGTTACAGAGTAGAGTTTGGAGACTCAGGTGCACAAAGAACGTTGCAGAGAGTAGAGTTTAGAGACTGTGGTGCAAAAGGATTGTTACGGAGAGTAGAGGTTAGAGACTGGGGTGCTGAAGGACTTATACAGAAAGCAGAGGTTGGAGACTCGGTTGCCGAAGTTCCCTTACAGAGAGCAGAGGTTGGAGAATGCAGTACAGAAGGACTGTTATAGAGAGCAGGGGTTGGAGACTGGGGTTGAGAAGAACTGTTGCAGAGAGCAAATGTTGGAGACTGGGTTGCAAAAGGACTGTTTCAGAGAGCAGAGGATGGAGACTGTGGTGCAGAAGGACTCTTGCAGAGAGCAGAGTTTGCAGACTGAGTTGCAGAAGGACTGTTACAGAGGGCAGAGTTTGGAGACTGTGGTGCAAAACGACTGATACAGATAGCATAGGTTGGATACTGGAGTGCATAAGGACCCTTACAAAGAACAGAGTTTCGAGACTGCAGGACAGAAAGACTGTTACCGAGAGTAGAGGTTGGAGACTGGGGTGCAGAAGAACTGATGTAGAGAACAGAGGTTTAAGACTTAGGTTCAGAAGAATCGTTGGGGCCAACAGATTCTGGAGACTTGGGTGTAGAAGGACTGTAGCAGAGAGCAGTGATTGGAGACTGAGGTAAAGAAAGACTGTTACAGAGAGCAGAGTTTGGAGCCTGTGGTGAAGAATAACTATTGTATATCTGAGGATGGAGACTGGGGTGCAGAAGGACCATTGCAGAAAGCAGAGGTTGGAGACTTGGTTTCAGAAGGATCTTACAGAGAGCATAGTTAGGACACTGAGGTACAGAAGGACTATTGCAGAGACCAGAGGTTGAAGATTGAGATGCAGAAAAACTGTTGCAGAGAACAGAGGTTAAAGTCTGAGACGCAGAGGGACTGTTACAGAGAGCAGAGTTTGGAGAAATGGGTGAAGAATGACTCATACATAACGCAGAGTTTAAAGACTCGGGTGCAGAAGGACCGATACAGAGAGCAGAGGTTGGAGACTGCAGTACAGAAGGACTGTTACAGAGAGCAGAGTTTGAAGATTGGGGTGCAGAAGGCCTGTTATGCAGAGGAGAGTTGGGAGAAGAGGTGCAGAAGGACTGTTACAGAGAGTAGAGTTTGGACACTGGGTTGCAGAAGGATCTTACAGAGAGAAGATTTTGGAGACTGAGGTGCAGAAGGACTCTTACAGAAAATAGAGTTTGGAGACTGAGGCACAGAAGGATTGTTACAGAGAGCAGAGTTTGGAGACTGGAGTGCAGACGGACTCTTCCAGATAGCAGAGGTTGAAGACTGGGGTGTAGACAGACTGTTGCAGGGACAAGAATTTTGTGACTGAGGCGCAGAAGGACTGTTGCAGAGAGCAGATGTTGGAGACTTTGGTGCAGAAGGACTGTTGCAGAGCTCAGATGTTGGAGACTGGGATGCAGATGGATCATTGCAGAGAGCAGAGGTTGGACACTGGGGTGCAGAAGGACTGTTACACAGAGCAGAGGTTGAAGACTTAGGTGTAGAAGGACTGTTGCAGAGAGCAGAGGTTGGAAAGTTGGGTGCAGAAGGACTGTTGCAGAGAGCAGAATTTGGAGACTGAGGTGCAGAAGGACTGTTACAGAGAGCAGAGTTTGAAGACTGGGGTGCAGAAGAACTGTTGCAGATAGCAGAGTTTGGAAACTGGGGTGAAGAAGGACTATAGCAGGGAGCAGGTGTTGGAGACTTGGGTGCAGAAGGACTTTTGCAGAGAGTAGAATTTGGAGACAGAGGTGCAGAAAAACTGTTGCAGATAGAAGAGCTTGGAGACTGCGGTACAGAAGGACTGTTACAGAAAACATAGGTTGGAGACTAAGGTGCAGAAGGAACATTACAGGGAGCAGAGTTTGGAGACTGCAATACAGGAGGACTGATACAGAGAGCAGAGGTTGGTGACTGGAGTGAAAAAGAACTGTTTCAGAGTGCAGATGTTGGATACTGGTGTGCAGAAGAACTGTTGCAGAGAGCAGAGGTAGGAGACTGAGATACAGAAAGACTGTTACAGAGAGCAGACTTTGGAGACTGGGGTTCAGAAGGACTGATAAAGAGAGCAGAGTTTGGAGACTGGGGTGCAGAAAGCCTGTTACAGAAAGAAGAGGTTGGAGACTAAATACAGAAGGGCTGTTACAGAGAGCAGAGTTTGGAGACTGGGTTGCAGAAGAATATTACGTAGAGCAGAGTTTGGAGTCTGCGGTGCAGAAGAATTGTAACAGAGAGCAGAGGTTGGCGACTGGGGTGCAGTAGGATTATTGCAGAGAGCAGAGGTTGGAGATTGGTGAGCAGAAGGATCGTTGCAGAGAGCAGAGGTTGGAGACCTGGGTGCAAAAGGACGGTTGCAGAGAGCAGATGTTGGAGACTGGGATGCAGAATAACTGTTACACAGAGCAGCGGTTGAAGACTGGAGTGAAGAAGGACTGTTGCAGAGAGCAGAGGTTGGAGACTGGGGTTTAGAAGGACTGTTACAGAGAGAAGAGATTAGAGACTGAGTTGCAGGAGAACTGTTACAGAAAGCAGAGTTTAGAGACTGTGGTGCACAAGGATCCTTGCATAGATCAGAGTTTTCAGACTGATGTACAGAATGACTGTTGAAGAGAGCAGATGTTGGAGACTGGGGTGCAGAAGTATCATTGCAGAGAGCAGAGGCTAGAGACTGGGGTGCCTTAGGATTATAGCAGAGGTCAGAGTTTGGGAACTGAGGTGCAGTAGAATTGTTACAGAGAACAGAATTTGGATACTGGGGTGCAGAAAGACTGTTTCAGAGACCATAGGTTGGAAAATGGGGTTTAGAAAGACTGTGGCAGAGAGCAGAGGTTGGAGACTGGGGTGCAGAAGGACTGTTACAGAGAGCAGAGTTTGGAGACAGGGTTGCAGAAGGATCTTACTGAGAGCAGAGGTTGGAGACTGAGGTGGAACAAGACTGTTGCAGAGAGCAGAGTTTGGAGACTGGGGTGCAGAAAGATCGTTGCTGAGAACCTATTTTTCAGACTGAGGTGCAGAAGTACTGTTGGAGATTACAGAGGTTGGAGACTTGGGTGCAGAAGGATCTTTGCAGAGAGCAGAGGTTTGAGACTGGCGTGTAGAAGGACTGTTACAGAGAACAGAGTTTGGAGACTGCGGTGTAGAAGGCCTGTTATAGAGAGAAGAGTTTGGTGAAAGGATGCAGAACGACTGTTACAAAGGGCAGAGTTTGGATACTGAATTTCAGAAGGATTATACAGATAGTAGAGGTTGGAGACTGAGGTGCAGAAGGACTCTTACAGAGATTAGAGGATGGAGACTGAGGTGCAGAAGGAGCATTGCAGAGAGCAGAGGTGGAGACAGAGGTGCAGAAAGATTGTTAAAGAGAGAAATGTTTGGAGACTGGGGTTCAGAAGGACTGTTGCAGATAGCAGAGGTGGGAGAATGTTGTGATAAAGGACTGTTGCACGGTGCAGGTGTTGGAGACTTGGCTTCAGAAGGACTGTTGAAGATAGCAGAATTTTGAGACTGAGGTGCAGAATAACTGTTACAGACAGCAGAGTTTGGAGACTGTTGTTCAGAAGGACTGATTCAGAAAGCAGAGGTTGGAGACAATGGTGCAGAAAAACCGCTGCAGAGAGTAGAGTTTGGAGACTGCCATACAGTAAAACTGTTATAGAGAGTAGAGGTTGGAGAATGGTTTATAGAAGAACTGTTTTAGAGTCCAGATGTTGGAGACTGGAGTTCAGAAGAACTGTTACTGAGAGCAGAGTTTGGAGACTGGGGTGCAGAAGAACTTTCGCAGAGAGCAGGGGTTGGAGACTGAGGTGCAGAAAGAATGTTACAGAGAGCAAAGTTTGGAGACTGGGGTGCAGAATTACTGATACAGAAAGCAGAGGTTGAGACTGGGGTGCAGAAGAACCGTTACAGAGAGCAGTGGTTGTAGACTGTAGTACAGAAGGACTGTTGCAGAGAGCAGAGGTTAGAGAATGGGGTGCAAAAGGACTGTTACAGAGAGCAGAGGTTAGAGAATGGGGTTCAGAAGTAAGGTTGCAGAGTTCAGAGTTTGGAGAGAAAGGTGCAGAAAGACTGTTACAGAAAGCAGAGGTTGGAATTCGTGGTTCAGAAAGACTTATACAGAAAGCAGAGGTTTGAGACTGGGGAGCATAAGGACCGTTAGAGAGAGCAGAGGTTGGAGATTGCGGTAAAGAAGGACTGTTACAGAGAGCAGAGGTTTTAGACTGGAAAGTAGAAGGAATGTTGCAGAGAACAGATGTTGTAGACTGGGTTGCAGCAGGACCATTGAGGAAAGCAGAGGTTGTAGACTGGGTTGGAGAAGAATGATACGGAGAGCAGTGTTTGGAACCTGGGGTGCAGAAAGACCTTACAGAGAACAGAGGTGGGAGACTGGGGTGCAGAAGGAGTGTTAAGGAGAGGAGACGTTGGAGACTGGGCTGCAAAATTACTGTTGCAGAGAGCAGATGTTGGAGACTGGGTTGCATAAGGACCGTTCCAGAGAGCAGAGGTTGGAGACAGGGGTGCAGAAGGACGGTTGCAGAGAGCAGAGGTTGGAGACTGAGGTTCAAAAAAACAGATACAGAGAGAAGAGGTGGAGTGTGGGGTGCAGAAGGATCGTTGAAGAGAGCAGAAGTTGGAGACTGAGTTGCAGAAGAATCGTTGAAGAGAGCAGAGGTGGAGACTGGGGTGCAGAAGGATCGTTAAAGAGAGAAGAGGTGGGAGACTGCGGTGCAGAAGGACTGTTACAGAGAGCACAGGTTGGAGACTGGGGTGCAGAAGAATGTTGCAGAAAGAAGAGGTTGGAGACTGGGGTGCAGAATGACTGTTTCAGAGAGCAGAGGTTTGAGACTGAGATGCAGAAGGATTGTAACACAGAGAAGACTTTTGAAACTGGGGTGAAGAATTATACTACAGAAAGCAGAGGTGTGAGACTGGGGTGCAGAAGGACCGTTACAGAGAGCAGAGTTTGGAGACTGGGGTGCATTAGTCCTCTTAAATAGAGCAGAGGTTGAAGACTGGGGTGCAGAAGGACTGTTATAGAAAGCAAAGTTAGAAAACTGGGTGGCAGAAGGATCTTACAGAGAGCAGAGTTTGAAGACTGAGGTGCAGAAGGACTGTTACAGAGAGCAGTGGTTGGAGACTGGGGTTCAGATGAATCGTGTAGAGAGAAGAGGTTTCAGACTGAGGTGTAGATCGACTGTTACAGAGAGCAGAGGTTGGAGACTGAGTTGCAGAAGGATTGTTACCAGGAGCAAATTTTGGAGACTGTATTGCACAAGGATCTTACATAGAGCAGAGTTTGGAGACTGAGGTGCATTAGGACTGTTACAGAGAGCAGATGTTGAAGTCTGGGGTTCAGAAGTATTGTTGCAGAAAGCAAAATTTTCAGACTGAGGTGCAGAAGGACTTTTGCAGAGAGCAGATGTTGGAGACTGGGTTGCACAAGGTTCATTGCAGAGAGCAGAAGTTGGAGACTGCAGTACAGAAGGACTGTTGCAGAGAGCAGAGGTTTGAGACTAGGGTAAAAAAGGACTTTTTCAGAGAGCAGATGTTGGATACTGTTTTTCAGGAGGACTGTTGCAGAGAGCAGAAGTTGAAGAATGGGTTGCAGAGAACTTTTGCAGAGAGCAGAGGTTGAAGACTGAGGTTCAGATGGAAGGACAAAGAAAGCAGAGGTTGGAGACTGGCGTGCAAAAGGATATTTACAGAGAGCAGAGTGTGGAGACTGCGGTACAGAAGGACTGTTACAGAGAGCAGAGTTTGGAGACTGGGGAGCAGAAGGAGTGTTCCAGAGTACAGAGGTTGGAGACTGGGGTGTAGCAGGACCTTTGCAGAAAGCAGAGATTGGAGACTGGTGTAAAGAAGGAATATTACAGAGAGCAGAGATTGGAAACTGGGGTCAGTAGGATCTTTCAGAGAGCAGAGGTTGGAGACTAGGGTGCAGAAGGATCGTTGCAGAAAAGAGTTTGGACACTGGGGTTCAGAAGGACGGTTGCAGAGAGCAGATTTTGAAGACTGAAGTGCAGAAGGACTGTTTAGAGAGCAGATGTTGGAGACTGGGGTGCAGAAGGACTGTTGCAAAGAGCATAGTTTTAAGACTGAGGTACAGAAACATCATTGCAGAGAGCAGAGGTGGAGACTTGGCAGCAGAAGGACTGTTACACAAAGCACACGTTGCAGACTGAGTTGCAGAAGGAATTTTGCAGACAGCAGAGGTTGGAGACTGGGGCGCATAAGGACTGTTGCAGATAGCAGAGTTTAGATATGAGGTGCAAAAGGACTGTTACAGAGAGCAGAGGTTGTAGACTGGGGTGCAGAAAGTCTGATTCAGAAAGCAGATGTTGGAGACTGGGGTGCAGAAGGACCGTTACAGAGAGAAAAGTTTGAAAACTATGGTACAGAAGGACTGTTACAGAGAGTAGAGGGTGGCGACTGGGGTGCAGAAAGAGTGTTGCAAAGAACAGAGTTTGGAGACTGAGGTGCAGAAGAAGTGTTACAGAGAGCAGAGTTTTTAGACAAGGTTGCAGCAGGATCTTACAGAGAGCAGGGATTGCAGCCTGAGATGCAGCAGGACTCTTACAGAGCGCAGAGGTTGGAGACTGGGGTGCAGAAGGATTGGTGCAGAGAGCAGATGTTGGAGACTTGGCTTCAGAAGGCCTGTTACAGAGAGGAGAGTTGGGAGAAGGAGTGCAGAAGGAATGTTACAGAGGGCAGTGTTTGGAGACTGGGTTGGAGAAAGAACTTACAAAGAGCAGATGTTGGAGAGTGAGGTGCAGAAAGACTTTTACAGAGAGTAGAGAATGGAGACTGAGGCACAGAAGGATTGTTACAGAGAGCAGAGTTTGGAGACTGGGATGCAGACGGACTGTTGCACATACCAGAGGATGGAGACTTGGGTGTAGAAGGACTGTTGCAGAAACCAGAAGTTGAAATCTGGGGTGCTGACGGACTGTTGCAGAGAGCAGATATAGGAGACTGAGATGCAGAAGGACTGTTACAAAGAGCAGATGTTTGAGACTGGCGTGCAGAAGGACTGATACAGAGAGCAGAGTTTGGAGACTGGGGTGCAGAAGGGCTGTTACAGAGTGCAGAGTCTGGAGAATGGGTTGCAGAAGGATCTTACGTATAGCAGAGTTTGGAGTCTGAGGTGCAAAAAGACTTCTACATAGAGCAGAGTTTAGAGACTGGGATGCAGAAGGATCATTGCAGAAAGCAGATGTTGGACACTAGGGTGCAGAAGGACTGTTACACAGAGCAGAGGTTGAAGACTGAGGTGAAGAAGGACTGTTACAGAGAGCATATGTGGGAGACACGCGTACAGGACTGATACAGACAGAAGTTGGAGACTCAGGTGCAGAAGGACCGTTGCAGAGGTCCGAGGTTCAATACTGAGGTTCAGAAGGATTGTAATAGAGAGCAGAGTTTGGTGACTGGGGTCTAGAAGGACAGTAGCAGACAGCAGAGGTTGGAGACTAAGGTGCAGAGGGACTGTTACACAGAGCACAGGTTGGAGACTGGGGTGCAGAAGGACTGATACAGAAAGCAGAGGTTGGAGACTCGGGTGTAGAAGTACCCTTACACAGAGCAGAGGTAGGAGAATGCAGTACAGAAGGACTGTTATAGAGAGCAGAGTTTGGAGACTCGGGTGGAGAAGGACCGTTGCAGAGAGCAAATATTGGAGACTGGGGTGCAAAAGGACTTTTGCAGAGAGCAGAGGATGAAGACTAGGATACAGAAGGACTTTTGAAGAGATCAGAGGTTGGAGACTGAGTTGCAGAAGGACTGGTACAGAGCGCAGAGTTTTGAGACTGTGGTGCAAAACGACTGATACAGAAAGCAGAGGTTGGATACTGGGGTGCATAAGGACCCTTACGGAGAATAGTGGATGGAGACTGCGGTACAGAAGGACTGTTACTAAGAGCAGAGGTTGGAGACTAGGGTTCAAAAGAACTGATGTAGAGACCGGAGGTTGGAGACTGGGATGCTGAAGGATCGTTGGGGCTATCAGAGTATGGAGACTGGGGTGTAGATGGACTGTTCCAGAGAGCAGAGTTTGGAGACTGGGGTTTAGAATTACTGTTGCAGAGAGCAGACGTTGGAGAGTGGGGTGCAGAAAGACTGTTGTATAGAGCACAGTTTGGAGACTGAGGTACAAAACGAATGTTAAAGAGAGCAGAGGTTGGAGAATGGGGTGCAGAAGGATTATTGCAGAGAGTAGAGTTTTCAGACTGAGGTACTGAAGAACTGTTGCAGAGAGAAGATGTTGGAGACTGGGTTTCAGAAGTACTGTTGCAGCGAGAAGAGGTTTGAGACTAGGGTGCAGAAGGATCGTTGCAGAGAGCAGAGGTTGGAGACTGGGGTGCAGAAGGACTGTTACAGAGAGCAGAGTTTTGAGACTGGGGTGCAGAAGGATCCTTGCAGGGAACAAAGTTTTCAGACTGAGGTGCAGAAAGACTGTTGCAGAGAGCAGAGTTTGGAGAATGAGATGCAGAAGGAGTGTTACAGAGAGCAGAGTTTGGAGACTTGGGTCCAGAAGGACTCTTACATAGAGCAGATATTTGAGAGTTCACTACAGGAGGACTGTTACAGAGAGCAGCGGCTTGAGACTGAGAGCAGAGTTTGAAAACTGTGGTGCAGAAGGAGTGATACAGAAAGCAGAGGTTGGAGACTGGGGTGTAGAAGGACTGTTCCAGAGAGCAGAGTTTGGAGACTGGGTTGGAGAAGGTCTGTTGCAGACAGCAGATGTTGGAGACTGGGGTGCAGAAGAAATGTGACAGAGAGCGGAATTTAAAGACTGGGGTGCATATGGACTATTGCAAAGAGTGGAGGTTGCAGACTGAGGTGCAGAAGAACTGATACAGACAGCAGTGTTTTGAGAATGTGGTGCAAAAAAACTGATACAGAAAGCAGAGGTTGGACTGGGTTTCAGAGATTTGAGTCTGAGGTGCAGACGGACTTTTACAGAGAGCAGAGTTTGGAGACTGTGGTGCAGAAGCACTGATACAGAAAGCAGAGTTTGGAGACTGGGGTTAAGAAGGACCCTTACAGATAACTGAGGTTGAAGACTGCAGTACAGAGGAACTGTTGTTGAGAATAAGGTTAGAGACTGGGGTACAGAAGGATTTTATAGAGAGCAGACTTTGGAGACTGGGTTGCAGAGAGACTGTTGCAGAGCAGACTTTGGAGAATAATGTGCAGAAGGATCGTTGCAGAGAGCAGATTATGGAGATGGGGGTATAAAAGGACTGTCCCACAGAGCAGAGTTTGGAGTCTGGTGTGTAGAAAGATTGTTGATGAAAGCAGTTGTTGGAGACTGAGGTTCAGAAGGACTGTTTCAGAGAGCAGAGTTTTTAAACAAGGGTGCAGAAGGACTGATACAGAGAGTATAGATGAAGACTGAGGTGCAGAAGGAATGTTTCAGAGAGAAGAGGTTGGAGACTGGCGTGCAGAAGGACTGATACCGAAAGCTGAGAAGAGAGACTGGGGTCCAGAAGGACCGTTAGAAAGAGCAGAGGTTGGATACTGCAGTACAGAAGGACTGTTACAGAGAGCAGATGTTTCAGTCTTTGGTGCAGAAGGACTCTTGCAGAGAACAGAAGTTGGAGACTGAGGGGCAAAAGGACCGTTGCTGAGAGCAGAGGTAAAAGACTAATGTGCAGAAGGATTGTTACAGAGAGTATAGTTTGTAGACTGGGGTGCAGAAGGACTGTTACAGAGAGTAGAGTTTGGGGAATTGGGTGCAGAAGGATCTTTCAGAGTGCTTACGTTGGGGACTGGGGTACAGAAGGACTTTTGTGGAGAGCAGAGTTTGGAGACTGGGGTGCATTAGGACCGTTGCTGAGAACAGATGTTGATGAATGGGGTGCAGAAGAACTGTTACAGAGAGCAGAGTTTGGAGATTGAGTTGTAGAAGTTTCTTTCAGAGAGCAAGGTTTGGAGAATGAAGTGCAGAAGGACTGTTACAGAGAGCAGATGTTGGAGAGTGGGGTGCAGATGGACTGTTCAAGAGAGCAGAGCAGAGGTTGGATACTGGGGTATAGAATGACTGTTGAAGAGAGCACATGTTTGAGATTGGGGTGCAAAAAGACTCTTGCAGAGAGCAGAGGTTGAAGACTGATGTGTAGAAGGACTGTTACAGAGTGCAGATATTGGTAACTAGGGTCCAGAAGAACTGTTTTAGAAAGCAGAGTTTGGAGACTGAGTTGCAGAAGGACTCTGCAGAGATCAGAGGTCGGAGAACTGAGATGAAGAAGGACTCTTACGGAGAGCAGAGTTTGGAGACTGGGGTACAGAAGGACTGATACAGAAAGCAGAGATTGGAGTCTGGGGTGCAGAAAGAACGTTACAGAGAGTAGAGTTTTGATACTGCAGTACAGGAGGACTGTTACAGAGAGCAGAGGTTGAAGACTTGGGTGCAGAAGTACAGTAGCAGAGAGCAGATGTTGGTAACTAGGGTGCAGAAGGACTGTTGCAGAGAGCAGAGTTTGGAGACTGGGGTGCAGAATGACTCTTGCAGAGAGCAGAGGTTGGAGACTAGGGTGCAGAAGGACTGTTACACAGAGCAGAGGTTGGAGACAGGCATTCAGAATGATCTTACAGAGAGCAGAATTTGGAGACTGAGGTGCAGAAGAACTTTTGCAGAGAGCAAAAGTTCGAGACTGGGGTGCAGTAGGATCGTTGCAGAGAGCATAGGATGGAAACTGGGGTGCAGAAGGCCTGCTATAGAGAGCTGAGTTTTGAGACTGGCGTGCAGAAGGCCTGTTACAGAGAGGAGAGGTTGGAGACTGGGGTGCAGAAGGACTGTTACAGAGAGCAGATTTTGGAAATTGGGGTGCAGAAGGATCCTTAGAGAGAGCAGAGGTTGGAGACTGCGGTATAGAAGGAGTGTTACAGAGAGCAGAGACTGGGTTGCTGAAAGAACTTACATATTGCAGAGGTTGCAAACTGACGTGTAACTTCACTGTTACAGACTGCAGTGGTTGAAGACTGGGTGCAAACGGATCGTGCACAGAGCAGAGATTTCAGACTGAGGTGCAGAAGGACTGTTACAGAGAACAGAGGTTGGAGACTGAGGTGTAGAAGGAGTGTTAAAGAGAGCAGAGCTTGGAGACTCAGGTGCAGAAGGACTATTACAGGAAGCAGAGTTTGGAAATTGGGTTGCAGAAGGACTTTTACAGAGAGCAGAGGTTGGAGACTGCGATATAGGATTGTTATCGAGAGCAGATGTTGGAGACTGGGGTGCAGAAGGACTCTTACATATTGCACAGGTTGGAGACTTAGGTGCAGAAGGATAGATACAGAGAACAGAGGTTCGAGACTGGGGTTAAGACATACTGATACAGAAAGCAGAGGTTGGAGACTGGGGTGTAGAAGGACCGTTACGAAGAGCAGAGGTTGGAGACTGCGGTACAAAAGGACTGTTACAGAGAGCAGATCTCGGAGACTGGGGAGCAGAAGGACTGTTGCAGAGGACAGAGGTTGAAGACTGGGTTGGAGAAGGAATGTTACAGAGAGCAGAGTTTGAAAACTGCAGTGCAGAAAGATCTTACAGAGAGCAGAGGTTGAGGACTGTGGTGCAGAAGGATCATTGCAGAGAGCAGAGTTTGGAGATTGGGGTGAAAAAAGGACTGTTACAGAGAGCAGAGTTTGGTGACTGAAGTACGGAAGTACTGTTGCAGAGAGCAGATGTTGGAAACTGGGGTGGAGAAGAATCGTTGCAGAGAGAAGAGGTTGGAGACTGTTGTGCAGAAGGACTGTTACAGAGTGCAGAGTTTAAATACTTGGTTACAAAATGATCTTACAGAGAGCAGAGTTGGGAGACTGAGGTGAAGAAGGACTGTTAGGAGAGCAGAGGTAGGAGACTGGGGTGCAGAAGGACTGTTACAGAGAGAAGAAATTGGATGCAGGTTTGCAGAAGCATCTTACAGAGAGGAGAATTAGAAGACTAAGGTGCAGAAGGATTGTTGTAAGGATCAAAGGTTGGAGAGTGGGGTGAAGTTGGATCATTGCAGAGAGCTGATGTTGGAGACTGGGGTGCAGAAGGATCATTGCAGAGAGCAGATTTTGGAGACTGGTGTCCAGATGGCCTGCTACAGAAAGAAGAATTTGGAGACTGAAGTGCAGAAGGCCTGTTACAGGAGATGTTGGAGACTGAGGTGCAGGTGGACTGTTATAGAAAGCAGTGGTTGGAGACTGGAGTGCAGAAGGACTGTTACAGAGAGCAGAGTTTGGAGACTGAGGTGCAGAAGGATTGTTACAGAAAGCAGAGTTTGGAAATTGGGGTGCAGAAGGACCGTTACAGAGACAAGAGTTTGTAGACTGCAGTATAAAAAAATTGTTACAGAGAGAAGAGGTTGGAGACTGGGGTGCAAAAGTAATGTTACAGAGAGCACAGGTTGGAGACTGAGGTGCAGAAGGAGTGTTACAGAAAGCAAAGGTTGGAAATTTGGGTGCAGAAAGAATGTTATAGAGAGCACAGCTTGGAGACTTAGGTGCAGAAGGATAGATACAGAGAGAAGAGGTTTGAGACTGAGGTTCAGAAGGACTTATACAGAAAGCAGAGTTTGGAGATTGGGGTGCTGAAGGACCGTTACGGAGAGTAGAGGTTGGAGACTGGAGAGCAGAAGGACTATTGCAGAGGACAGAGTTTGGAGACTGGTGTGCCGCAGGACACTTGCAGAAAGCAGAGGTTAAAGACTGGGGTGGAGAAGGAATGTTACAGAGAGCAGAGTTTGGAGACTGGAATGCAGAAGGATCTTACAGAGAGCAGAGTTTGGAGACTGTTGTGCAGAAGGATTCGTACAGAGACCAGAGGTTGGAGTCTGGGGTCCAGAAGGATTGTTGCAGAGAGCAGAGTTTGGAGACTGGAGTGCAGTAGGACTGTTGCAGAGAGCAGAGTTAGTAGTCTGATGTGCAAAAAGAATCTTAAAGAGAGCAGAGTTTGGAGACTGGGGTGCAGAAGGACTGTAACAGGAAGCAGAGGTTGGAGACTGTGGTGCTGAAAGACTGTTGCAGAGAGCAAACTTAGGAGACTGGGGTTCAGATTGGTCTTAAAGAGAGAAGAACTTGAAGACTGAGGTGCAGAAGGACTGTTGCAGAGATCAGAGGTTTGACACTCGGGTGCAGTAGGATCATTGCAGAGAGCAGTGGTTGGAGACTGGGGTGCAGAAGGATCTTTGGAGAGAGCAGATTTTGAAGACTGGGGTGCAGAAAGCCTGCTACTGAGAGCAGAGTTTAGAGACTGAGGTGCAGAAAGACTGTTACAGAAAGCAGAGATTGGAAATTTGGGTGCAGAAGAACCTTTACAGATATCAGAGTTTGAAGACTTTAGTATAGAAAAACTGTTACAGAGTGCAGAGTTTGGAGACTGTGGTGCAGAAGTACTGTTTCAGAGATCAGAGTTTGGAGACTGGGGTCTAGAAGTATCTTGTAGAGAGCAGCGTTTGGAGACTGGGGTGCAGAAGGACTGTTACAGAGAGCAGAGGTTGGATACTTGGGTTCAGATGGATCTTACAGAGAGCAGAGGTTGGAGACTGGGGTTCAAATTGACTGTTGCAGAGAGTAGAGCTTGGAGACTGGAGTGCAGAAGGACTCTTACAGAGAGCAGAGTTTGGAAACTGGGATGCAGAAAAATCTTACAGAGAGCAGAGGTTTGAGACTGGGGTGCAGACGAACTGTTGCAAGGAAAAGAGTTTTGACACTGGGGTGCAGAAAAATCATTCCAGAGAGAAGGGGTTGGAGACTAGGATGCAGAAGGCCTGTTACAGAGAGCAGAGTTTGGAGACTGGGGTGCAGAAGGCCTGTTACAGACAACAGAGTTTGGAGACTGCGGTGCAGAAGAACCATTACAGAGAGCAGAGTTTGGAGATTGCAGTACAGAAGGACTGTTACACAAAGAAGAGTTTGGAGACTGGGGAGCAGAAGGAGTTTTGTAGAGAACAGAGGTTGGAGACTGGGGTGCTACAGGATTGTTGCAGAAAGAAGAGGTTGGAGACTGGGATAGAAAAGAAATATTGAAGAGAACAAAGTTTGGAAACTGGTGTGCAGAAGGATCTAAAAAGAGCAGAGGTTGAAAGCTGGGGTGCAGAAGGAGTGTTGCTGAGAGCAGACTTTGGAGACAGAGGTGCAGAAAGATCGTTGCAGAGAGCAGAGCTTAGAGACTGAGGTGCAGAATATTGTTGCAGAGAGCAGAAGTTTGAGACTGAGGTTCAGAAGGACTGTTATAGAGAGTAGAGGTTGTAAATATTGGTTCAAAAGATCTGATACAAAGAGCAAAGGTTGGAGACTGGGGTGCTGAAAGAATGTTACAGAGAGCAGAGTTTGGAGACAGGGTTACAGAAGGATCTTAATGAGATCAGAGTTTGGAGACTGAGGTGCTGCAGGACTGTTACAGAGAGCAGAGTTTGGAGACTGGGGTTCAGAAGTATCATTGCAGAGCACAGAGTTTTCAGACTGAGGTGCAGAAGGACTGTTGCAGAGAGCAGTTGTTGGAGTCTCGGGTGCAGAAGGACTGTTGCAGAGAGTAGACGTTAGAGACTGGAGTGAAGAAAGATATTTGTAGAGATCAGAGGTTTGAGACTGGGGTGAAGAAGGATTTTTACAGAAAAGAAGATGGAGACTTCTTTTCTGAGAAGAGAGCATAGGCTGGACATGGGGTGAAGAAGGCCTGTTACAGAGAGAAGAGTTTGGAAAAAGAGTGCAAAAGAACTGTTTCAGAGGGAAGAGTTAGGAGACTTGGTTACAGAAAGATCTTACACAGAGCAAAGATTGGAGACTGCGGTGCACAATGACTGTTACAGAGAGTAGAGGTTGGAGACTGAGGTGCAGAAGGATTGTTACAGACTAGCAGATGTTGGAGACTGGGGTGCAGAAAGACTGCTGCAGATAGCAGAGATTGGAGATTTGTTGTAAAAGGACTGTTGGAGGGAGCAGAGATTGGAGATTGGGTGCAGAAGGACTGTTGCAGAGAGCAGAGTTTGAAGACTGAGATGCAGAAGGACTGTTACAGAGAGCACAGGTTGGAGACTGGGGTGCAGAAGGACTGATAGAGAAAGCAGAGGTCGGAGACTGTTGTGCATAAGGACAATTACAGAGATCAGACTTTGGAGACCAAAGTAGAGGAGGCCTGTTACAGCAGCTGATGTTGGAGACTGGGGTGAAGAAGGACTGTTTCAGAGTGCAGAGGTTGGAGACTGGGGTTCAGAAGAACTGTTGTAGAGAGCATAGATTGGAAACTGGGGTGCAGAAGAACTGTCGCAAAGAGCAGAGGTTGGAGACTGCGGTGCAGAAGGAATGTTACAGAGAGAAGAGTTTAGAGACTGGGGTGCAGAAGTACTGATACAGAGAGCAGAGGTTGGAGACTGGGGTGCAGAAGGACCGTTAGAGAGAGCAGAGTTTGTAGACTGCTGTACATAAGGACCGTTACAGAGAGCATAAGTTGGAGACTAGAGTACAGGAAAACTGTTGCAGACAGCAGAGTTTGGAGACTGTGGTTCAGAAGGCTTGTTGCAGAGAACAGAGTTTAGAGAATGGGGTGTAGAAGGAATTTTGCAGAGAGCAGAGGTTTGAGACTGAGGTGCAAAAGGACTGTTACAGAGAACAATGGTTGGAGACTGGCGTGCAAAAGAACTGTTACAGAGAGAAGAGTTTTTAGAAAAGGTTTCACAGGCATCTTACAGAGAGCAGAGGTTTTAGACCAAGGTGCAGCAGGACTGTTACAGAGAGCAGAGGTTGGAGACTAGGGTGCAGAAGGATCGTTTCAGAGAACAGGGTTTTCAAACTGAGGTGCAGAAGGATTTTGCAGAGAGCAAATGTTGGAGACTGGGGTGCAGAAGGAATGTTGCAGATAGCAGTGGTTGGAGACTGGGGTGCAGAAGCATAGTTGTAGAGAGCATAGGTTGGAGACAGGGGTGCAGAAGGATTGTTATAGAGAAAAGATGTCGGAGAGTGGGGTGCAGAAGGCCTGTTATGGAGAGCATCGTTTGGTGAAGGGGTGCAGAAGTACTTTTACAGAGAGTAGAGTTTGGAGAATGAGGTGCAGCAGGACCGTTACAGAAAGCGGAGTTTAGAGACTGGGTTGCAGAGGGACTGCTGCAGAGAGCATAGGCTGGACATGGGGTGTAGAAGGACTGTTACCAAGAGCACAGGTTTGAGATTTTGGTGCAGAAAAACTGTTGCAGAGAGTAGAGGTTCTAGACTGCTTTTATGTAGGACTGTTACATGGAAAGATTTTTGAGACTTTGGTGCAGAAGGACTGTTGCGGAGAGCAGATGTTGGAGACTGGGTTGAAGAAGGACTGTTGCAGAGAGCAGAGTTTGTAGACTGAGGTGCAGAAGGACTGTGACATAGAGCAGAGTTTGGAGATTGGGGTTCAGATGGACTGATACTGAAAGCAGAGTTTGGAGTCTCCGATGCAGAAGGACTGTTGCAGAGAGCAGAGGTTGAAGAATGAGGTGCAAAAGGCCTGATTCACAGAGCAGAGGTTGGAGACTGGGGTGCAGAAGAACTGTTACAGACAGCAGAATTTGGAAACAGGGTTGCAGAAGGATCTTACAGAGAGCAGAGTTTGGAGACTGTGGTACAGCAGGACTGTTACAGAGAGCAGAGGTTGGAAACTGGGTGGCAGAATGATCGTTGCAGTGAACAGAGTGTTCAGGCTGAGGTGCAGAACGACTGTTGCATAGAGCAGATATTGGAGACTGGGGTGCAGAAGGAATTATGCAGAGAGCAAAAGTTTGAAACTGGGGTGCAGAAGAATCGTTGTAGCGAGCAGAGTTTTGAGACTGGCGTGCAAAAAGACTGTTACAAGAACAGAGGTTAGACAAGGGGTGCAGAAGGACTGTTACAAAGGGCAGAGTTTACAGACTGGGTTGCAGAAGGATCTTAAAGAGAGCAGATATTGGAGAATGAGGTGCAGAAGGACCTTTACAGATAGTAGAGTTTAGAGACTAAGGTGCAGAAGGACTGTTGCAGATAGCAGAGGTTGGAGACTGGCGTGTAGAAGGACTGTTGCAGGGCAAGATTGAGACAGCGGTTCTGAAGGACTGTTGCACATAGCAGAGTCGGAAGACTGAGATGCTGAAGGACTGTTACAGAGAGTAGAGGTTAGAGACTGAGTTACAGAAAGATTGTTACAGATAGCAGAGCTTGAAGCCTGGGGTGCGGAAGGACTGTTGTAGATAGAAGAGGTCGAATACTGGGGTGTAGAAGGACTTTTGCAGGCAGCAGAGGTTGGAGACTGGGGTGCAGAACGACTTTTGCAGAGAGCAGAGTTTGGAGACTGAGTTACAGTAGGACTGTTACAGAGAGCAGAGGTTGGAGACTGGGGTGCAGAAGGACTTTTGCAGAGAGCAGTGTTTGGAGACTGTGGTGCAAAAGGATCATTGCAGAGAGCAGAGGTTGGAGACTGGGTTGCAGAAAGATTGTTACAGAGAGTAGAGGTTTGAGACTGGTGTACAGAAAGACTGTTGTAGAGAGCAGACATTGGAAACTGGTGTGCAGAAGGATCTTTGCAGACAGCAGTGGTTTGAGACCGGGGTGCAGAAGGACTGTAACAGAGAGTAGAGTTTCGAGACTGAGGTTCAGAAAAATCGATGCAGAGAGCTGAGTTTGGAGACTGAGGTTCAAAAGGACTGTTGCAGAGAGCAGAGGTTGGAGACTGAGTTGCAAGAGGACTGTTACAGAGATTAGAGGTGGGAGATTTGGGTGCAAAAGGCCTGTTACATAGAGCAGAGATTGGAGACTAGGGTGCAGAAGGATCGTTGCAGGGAGCAAAATTTCGAGACTGGGGTGCAGAAGGATTGATATAAAAAACAGAGTTTGGAGACTGGGGTGCAGAAGGCCTGTTACAGAGAGCAGAGTTTGGACAAGGGGTTCAGAAGTACATTTACAGAGAGTAGTTTTTGAAGAATGAGGTGCAGAAGGATCATTGCAGAGAGCAGGGGTTGGAGATTGAGGTGCAGAAGGATTGTTAAAGAGAGCAGAGTTTGGAGACTGGGTTGCAGATTGTCTGTTGTAGAGAGCAGAGGCTGGACACTGAGGTGTATGAGGACTGTAGCGAAGAGCACAGGTTCACATTGGGGTGCAAAAGGACTGTTGCAGAGAGCAGAGGTTGGAGACTGGGATAGAGATGGACTCTTACAGAGGCATAGGTTGAAGATTTGGTGCAGAAGGTCTGTTGCAGAGAGACGATGTTGGAGATTTGGGTGCAGAAGGACTGTTGCAGAGAGCAGAGTTTGTAGACTGAGGTGAAGAAAGACTCTTACAGAGAGCAGGTTTTGGAAATTGTGGTACAGATGGACTGATACAGTAAGCAGAGTTTGAAGACTGGGGTGCAGAAGAACTGTTACAGAGAACAGAGTTTTGAGAATGGGGTGCAGAAGGATCCTGGCCGAAAACAGATACTTCAGACTGAGGTGCATAAGGACTGTTGCAGAGAGCAGAGTTTGGAGACTGAGGTGCAGCAGGACTGTTACAGACAGCAGAGATTGGAGACTGGGGTGAAGAAGGACCGTTACATAGAGCAGATATTTGAGAGTGCATTACAGGAGGACTGTTACAGAGAGCAGAGGTTAGAGACTGGAGTGGAGAAGGACTGTTGCAGAGAGCCGAGGAAGGAGACTGGGGTGCAGAATGATCGTTTTGGAGAGCAGAGTATTGAGACTGGTGTGCAGAAGGACTTTTATAAAGAACAGAGTTTGGAGAAGGGGTGCAGAAGGACTGTTGCACGAAGCAGAGGTTTGAGACTTTGGTGCAGAAGAACTGTTGCAGACAGCAGAATTTGGAGACTGAGGTGCAGAAGGACTGTTACAGAGAGCAGAGGTTGGAGACTGGGGTGCTGATGGACTGATACAGAAAGCAAAGGTTAGAAACTGGGGTGCAGAAAGACCGTTACAGAGAGCAGATTTTGGAGACTAAACTACAGGAGGACTGTTACAGAGAGCAGAGGTTGGAGACTGGGGTAGAGAAGGACTGTTTTAGAGTGCAGAGTTTGGAGACTGGGGTGCACAATGATCGTTTCAGAGAGCAGAGTTTTTAGACTGAGGTGCAGAACGACTTTGCAGAGAGCAGATGTTGAAGATTTGGGTGCAGAAGGACTTTTACAGAGGGCAGATTTTGGAGACTGGGGTGGAGAAGATTGTTACAGAGAGCAGAGTTTGGATACTGGGGTTCAGAAGGACCATTGCAGAGATCAGAGTTTGGGAACTGAGGCGAAGAAGTCTCCTTGCAGAGAGCAGAGTTTTCAGACTGAGGTGCAGAAGGACTGTTGCAGAGAGCAGAGGTTGGAGACTGAGATGCAGAAGGACTATTACAGAGAGTAGAGGTTGGAGACTGAGGTACAGAAAAATTGTTACAGAGAGCAGAGGTTGGAGACTGGGGTGCAGAAAGACTGTTGCAGATAGCAGAGGTTGGAGACTGGGGTGTAGAAGAACTTTTGCAGTCAGCAGAGATTGGAGGCTGGGGTGAAGAAGGACTTTTGCAGAGACCAGAGTTTGGAGACTGAGGTAAAAAAGGACTGTTACAGAGAGCAGAGTTTGGAGACTGGGATGCAAAAGGATCATTGCAGAGAGCAGAGTTTTGATACTGGGGTGCAGAAGGATTGTTACAGAGAGCAGAGGTTGGAGACTGCTATGCATACGGACTGTTACAGAGAGCAGAGGTTGGAGACTGGGATGCAAAAGGATCATTGCAGAGAGCAGAGTTTTGAGACTGGGGTGCAGAAGGATTGTTACAGAGAGCAGAGGTTGGAGACTGCTGTGCAGAAGGACTGTTGCAGAGAGCAGTAATTTGAGACCGGGGTGCAGAGGACTGTTACAGAGAGTAGAGTTTCGAGACTGAGGTGCAGAAGGTTCGATGCAGAGAGGTGAGTTTGGAGACTGAGGTGCAAAAGGACTGTTGCAGAGAGCAGATGTTGGAGACTGAGGTGCAAAAGGACTGTTACAGAGAGTAGAGGTGGGAGACTTGGGTGCAAAACGCCTGTTACAGAGAGCAGAGGTTGGAGACTGGGGTGCAGAAGGTTCATTGTAGAGAGCAAAATTTTGAGACTGGGGTGCAGAAGGATTGTTATAAAAAACAGAGGCAGAAGACTTGGGTGAAGAAGAATTGATAAGTAGAGCAGAGTTTGGAGACTGGGTTGCAGAGGGACTGTTGTAGAGAGCAGTGGCTGGAAACTGGGGTGTGTAAGGACTGTAGCGGAGAGTACAGGTTCACATTGGGGTGCAGAAGGACTGTTGAAGAGAGCAGAGGTTGGAGACTGGGTTACAGAAGGACTGTTACAGAGGCAGAGGTTGAAGATTTGGTGCAGAAGGTCTGTTGCAGAGAGAAGATGTTGGAGATTTGGGTGCAGAAGGACTGTTGCAGAGAGCAGAGTTTGTAGACTAAGGTGAAGAAAGACTCTTACAGAGAGCAGGTGTTGGAAATTGTGGTGCAGATGGACTGATACAGTAAGCAGAGTTTGGAGACTGGGGTAAAGAAGGATTGTGGCAGACAGTAGAGTTTGTAGACTGAGGTGCAGAAGCACTGTTACAGAGAGCAGAGGTTGCAGAATGGGGTGCAAAAGACCTATTACAGAGAGAAGAGGTTGGAGATTGGGGTGCAGAAGGACTGTTACAGAGAGCAGAGTTTTGAGAATGGGGTGCAGAAGGATCCTTGCCGAGAACAGAGATTTCAGACTGAGGTGCAGAAGGACTGTTGCAGATAGCCGAGTTTGGAGACTGAGGTGCAGAAGGACTGTTACAGAGAGCAGAGATTGGAGACTGGGGTGCAGAAGGACCGTACATAGAGCAGATTTTTGAGAGTGCACTACAGGAGGACTGTTACAGAGAGCAGAGGTTGGAGACTGTGGTGGAGAAGGACTGTTGAAGAGCTCAGGAAGGAGACTGGTGTGAAGATGGATCGTTGGGGAGAGCAGAGTATTGAGACTGGTGTGCAGAAGGACTGTTACAGAGAACAGAGTTTGAAGAAGGGGTCCAGAAGGATTGTTGCTCGGATCAGAGGTTTGAGACTTTGTTGCAGAAGGACTGTTGCAGACAGCAGAGTTTGGAGACTGAGGTGCAGAAGGACTATTAGAGAGAGCAGAGGTTGGAGACTGGGGTGCACATGGAGTGATACAAAAAGCAGAGGTTAGAGACTGGGGTGCAGAAGGACCTTTACAGAGAGCAGATTTTTAAGACTAAACTACAGGAGGACTGTTACAGAGTGCAGAGGTTGGAGACTGGGGTGGATAATGACGGTTTTAGAGAGCAGAGTTTTTAGACTGAGGTGCAGAACGACTGTTGCAGAGAGCAGATGTTTGAGACTGGGGTGCAGAACGACTTTTTCAGAGAGAAGATGTTGGAGACTAGGGTGCAGAAGTATTGTTACAGGGCAGAGGTTGGATACTGGGGTTCAGAAGGACTATTGCAGAGATCAGAGTTTGGGAACTGAGGTGAAGAAGGATCGTTTCAGAGAGCAGAGTTTTCAGGACTGTTGCAGAGAGCAGATGTTGAAGACTGGGGTGAAGTAGGTTCGTTGCAGATACCAGAGGTTGGAGACTGGGGTGTAGAAAGACTGTTGCAGGGATAAGAATTTGAGACAGCGGTTCTAAAGGACTGTTGCAGAGAGCAGAGTTTGGAGACTTAAATGAAGAAGGACTTTTACAGAGAGTAGAGTTTGGAGACTGAGGTACAGAAGGATTGTTACTGAGAGCAGATGTTGGAGACTGGGGTGCAGAAGGACTGATACAGAAAGTAGAAGTTGGAGACTGGGGTGCAGAAGGATCCTTACAGAGAGCAGAGGTGGAAGATAGCAGTACAGATGGAATGTTACAGAGAGCCGAGGTTTGAGACTGGGGTGCAGAAGAATTGTTTTAGAGAGTAGATGTTGGATACTGGGATGCAGAAGAACTGTTGCAGAGAGCAGAATTTTGCGATTAAGGTGCATAAGGATTGTTGCAGGGAGCAGATTTTGGAGACGGAGATGGTGAAGGACTCTTCCAGACAACAGAGGTTGGAGAATGGGGTAAAGAAGGACCGTTGCAGAAAGCAGAGTTTGGAGACTGCAGTACAGAAAGACTGTTGAGAGGTGAGGAGAAGTACAGAAGGACTGTTGAGAGGTGAGATGAAGAAGGACTGTTACAGAAAGCAGAGTTTCTAGACTTGGGTGCAGAATGATTATTGCACAGAGCAGAGTTTTCAGACTGAGGTGAAGAAGGACTGTTTCAGAGAGCAGATGTTGGAGACTGGGGTTCAGAAAGACTTTTTCAGAGAGCTGAGGATGGAGACTGGGTTGCAAAAGATTCGTTGTAGAGAGCAGAGGTTGGAGACTGGGTTGCAAAACGATTGTTACAGAGAGGAGAGGTTCGACAATGTGGTGCAGAAGGATGTTTGCAGAGAGCAGAGTTTGGGGTTGATGTGCAGAAAAATTGTTAAATAGAATAGTAGAATAGTGGGAAAAATCATACCACTCACATGGCCCTCGGAAGCAAGCAGGAGTGGCCATACTCATATCAAATAAAATCAACTTCAAACCTAAGTTAATTAAGAAGGATAAGGAAGGACACTATATACTGTTAAAAGGGACCATCCACCAACAAGACATAACAATTATCAATTTGTATGCACCAAACAATGGAGCTGCAATCTACATAAAACAAACGCTCCTCAAGTTCAAGAGTCAAATAGACCATAACACAATAATTACGGGTGACTTCAACACACCGCTCTCGCCATTAGACAGATCCTCTAGACAAAAACTGAATAAAGAAACTATAGAACTCAACAGCACAATCAATAACCTAGACCTAACTGACATATATAGAATATACCAACCATCATCAAGTGGATACACGTTCTTCTCAGCAGCACATGGATCCTACTCAAAAATAGACCATATATTATGCCATAAGGCAAATCTTAGTAAATATAAAAGTGTGGAGATAATACCATGCACCATATCTGACCATAATGGAATGAAATTGGAAATCAATGATAAAAAAAGGAAGGAAAAATCCTACACCACATGGAAAATGAACAATATGTTATTGAATGATCAATGGGTTACAGAAGACATAAAGGAAGAGATAAAAAAATTCTTAGAGTCAAATGATAATACAGACACAACATACCGGAATCTATGGGACACAATGAAAGCAGTTTTAAGAGGGAAATTCATATCCTGGAGTTCTTTCATCAAAAAAAGAAAAAACCAACAAATAAATGAACTCACACTACACCTCAAAAACCTAGAAAAGGAAGAACAAAACAACAGCAATTGTAGTAGAAGACAAGAAATAATTAAAATTAGAGCAGAAATAAACGAAATTGAAACAAAAAAAAACATTGAAAAAATTGATAAAACTAAAAGTTGGTTCTTTGAAAAAATAAATAAGATAGACAAGCCCTTAGCTATGCTAACAAAAAGAAGAAGAGAGAGAACTCAAATTACTAATATACGGGATGAAAAAGGCAATATCACAACAGACACTACAGAAATACAGGAGATAATTAGAAACTATTTTGAAACCCTATATTCTAATAAAATAGAAGATAGCGAAGATATCGATAAATTTCTTAAGGCATATGATTTGCCCAGATTGAGACAAGAAGACACACACAATTTGAACAGACCAATAACAAAGGAAGAAATAGAAGAAGCCATCAAAAGACTACCAACCAAGAAAAGCCCTGGACCTGATGGGTATACAGCGGAGTTCTACAAAACCTTCAAAGAAGAACTAATACCAATACTTTTCAAACTATTTCAAGAAATAGAAAAAGAAGGAGCTCTTCCAAATTCATTCTATGAGGCCAACATCACCCTGATCCCAAAACCAGACAAAGACACTTCAAAGAAAGAAAACTACAGACCAATATCTCTAATGAACTTGGATGCAAAAATTCTCAATAAAATTCTGGCGAATCGAATACAAAAACATATCAGGAAACTTGTGCACCATGATCAAGTAGGATTCATCCCTGGGATGCAAGGCTGGTTCAATATACGGAAATCAATACATGCTATTCACCACATCAATAGGCTTAAAGACCAGAACCATATGATCATCTCGATAGATGCAGAAAAAGCATTTGACAAAATACAACATCCCTTTATGTTCAAAACATTAGAAAAACTAGGGATATCAGGAACTTACCTCAACATTGTAAAAGCTATATATGCTAAACCTCAGGCTAGCATCATCCTAAATGGAGAAAAACTGAAGGCATTCCCTCTAAAATCTGGAACAAGACAGGGATGTCCTCTATCACCACTTCTATTCAATTTAGTTCTCGAAGTACTAGCCAGAGCAATTAGACAGACAAAAGAAATTAAAGGCATAAAAATAGGAAAAGAAGAAATTAAATTATCGCTATTTGCAGATGACATGATAATTTACTTAACAGACCCAAAAGGATCTACAAAGAAGCTGCTAGAGTTAATAAATGAATTCAGCAAAGTGGCAGGATATAAAATCAACACGCACAAATCAAAGGCATTCCTGTATATCAGCAACAAAACCTCTGAAATGGAAATAAGGAAAACCACTCCATTCACAATATCCTCAAAGAAAATAAGATACTTGGGAATCAACCTAACAAAAGAGGTGAAAGATTTATACAATGAAAACTACAGAACCTTAAAGAGAGAGATAGAAGAAGATCTCAGAAGATGGAAAAATGTACCCTGTTCATGGATAGGCAGAACTAACATCATCAAAATGGCGATACTACCCAAAGTTCTCTACAGGTTTAATGCGATGCCAATCAGAATCCCAAAGACATTTCTTGTAGAAATAGATAAAGCAATCATGAAATTCATATGGAAAAACAAAAGACCCAGAATAGCAAAAGCAATTCTAAGCAGGAAGTGTGAATCTGGAGGTATAGCGATACCAGAGCTCAAACTGTACTATAAAGCAATAGTAACAAAAACAGCATGGTACTGGTACCAAAACAGGCAGGTGGACCAATGGTACAGAATAGAGGACACAGAGACTAATCCACAAAGTTACAACTATCTTATATTTGATAAAGGGGCTAAAAACATGCAATGGAGGAAGGATAGCATCTTCAATAAATGGTGTTGGGAAAATTGGAAATCCATATGCAACAAAATGAAATTGAATTCCTTTCTCTCGCCAGCCACAAAAGTTAACTCAAAATGGATCAAGGAGCTAGATATAAAAACAGAGACACTGCGTCTGATAGAAGGAAAAGTTGGCTATGATCTACATATTGTGGGGTCGGGCTCCAAATTCCTTAATAGAACGCCCGTAGCCCAAGAGTTAATAACAAGAATAAACAAATGGGACCTACTTAAACTAAAAAGTTTTTTCTCAGCAAGAGAAACAGTAAAAGAGGTAAATAGAGAGCCTACATCCTGGGAACAAATTTTTACCCCTCACACCTCAGATAGAGCCCTAATATCCAGAATGTACAAAGAACTCAAAAAATTAAACAATAAGATAACAAATAATCCAATCAACAAATGGGCCAAGGACCTGAACAGACACTTCTCAGAGGAGGACATACAATCAATCCACAAGCACATGAGAAAATGCTCACCATCTCTAGCAATCAGAGAAATGCAAATCAAAACCACCCTAAGATACCATTTCACTCCTGTAAGATTGGCAGCCATTATGAAGTCAAACAACAATAAGTGTTGGCGAGGATGTGGGGAAAAGGGCACACTTGTTCACTGCTGGTGGGACTGCAAAATGGTGAGGCCAATTTGGAAAGCAGTATGGAGATTCCTGGGAAAGCTGGGAATGGATCCACCATTTGACCCAGCTATTGCCCTTCTTGGACTATTCCCTGAGGACCTTAAAAGAGCACACTATACGGATACGGCCACATCAATGATTATAGCAGCACAATTCACAATAGCTAGACTGTGGAACCAACCTAGATGCCCTTCAATAGACGAGTGGATAAAAAAATTGTGGCAGCTATACACAATGGAGTATTATGCAGCACTAAGAAACGACAAAATCATAGAATTTGCAGGGAAATGGATGGCATTAGAGCAGATTATGCTAAGTGAAGCTAGCCAAGCCCTAAAAAACAAATGTCAAATGTCTTCTTTGATATAAAGAGAGCCACTAAGAATAGAACAGGAAGGAAGAGCATGAGGAAAAGACTACCAGTAAACTAAGACGAATGGGGGGAGAGAAAGGAAGAGAGAAGGGAAAACATATGGAAATGGTAGGAGACCTTCAGTGATACACAAAATTATAAGAGGTTATGAGGGGAAAGGGGGTGGGGGGAAAAAAGGGGAGAGAACTGAACAACAGCAGAGGAGGTAGAGAGGGAAGATGGGAGGGGAGGGGAGGGGAGGGGGGATAGTAGGGGATAGGAAAGGTAGCAGAATACAACAGTCACTAATATGCCATTATGTAAAAACGTGAGTATGTAACAGAAGTGAGTCTGTATTATGTATTTGGGGAGTTCAAATCTCAATTGAGTCGAATGTATGAAAGATGATATGTCTTGAGCTCTGTAATGTTTTGAACAATCAATAAAAAAAAAAAAAACTAAAATAAAAAAAAAAAAAAAAAAAGAATAGTAGTTGGAGAATGGGGTGCAGAAAGACTTTTGCAGAGATCAGAGGTTGGAGACTGGGGTGCAAAAGGACTGTAGAAGAGAGCAGAGGTTGGAGACTGGGGTGTAGAATGACTGTTGCAGAGAGCAGACGTTGGAGACTGGGATGCGGAAGGATCATTGCAGAGAGCAGAGGTTGGAGACTGAGGTGCAGAAGGACTGTTACATAGAGAAGAGTTAGGAGACTGGGGTTCAGAAGGACTGTTGTAGAGAGCCGAGTTTGGAGAATGAGGTTAAGAAGGATCACTGCAGAGAGAAGAGGTTAGAGACTAGGGTGCAAAAGGCCTGTTAAAGAGAGCAGAGATTGGAGAGCGGGGTGCAGAAGGCCTGTTACAGATAGCAGAGTTTGCAGACTGGGGTGTAGAAGGACTGTTTCAGAGAGCAAAGGTTTGAGAGTGAGTTGCAGAAGGACTGTTACAGAGAACAGAGTTTGGAGACTGTTGTGCAGAATAACTTATAAGGAAAGTAGAGTTTGGAGACCGGGGTGCAGAAGGACCGTTACACACAACAGAGATTAGAGACTGCGATACAGAAGAATTGCTACAGAGAGCAGAGATTGGAGCCTGGGGTGCTAAGGACTGTTGCAGAGAACAGAGGTTGGAAACTGGGGTGCAGAAGGACTGTTGCAGAGAGCAGAGGTTTCAGACTGAGGCTTAGAAGGACTATTACACAGAGCAGATGTTGGTGTCTGAGGTGCAGTAGGACTGTTACAGAGAGCAGAGTTTGGAGACTGGGGTGCAGAAGGACTATTAAAGAGAGCAGAGGTTGGAGACTGTGGTGCAGAAAGATCATTTCTGAGAGCAGATATTAGAGACTGAGTTGCAGAAAGACTTTTAGAGAGAGGAGATGTTGGAGACAGGGGTGCAAAAGATTATTACAGAGAGACGAGGAAGGAGACTGGGGTGCAGAAAGATCATTGCAGAGAGCAGAGGTTGGAGAATGAGGTGCAGAAGGATCGCTGCAAAGAGCAGAGGTTCGAGACTGGGGTGCAGCAGGACAGTTACACAGAGCAGAGTTTGAAGACTGAGGTGCAGAAGAATCGTTGCAGAGAGTAGAGGTTCAGACTGAGGCTTAGAAGGACTGTTACAGAGAGCAGAGGTTGGAAACTGAGGTGAAGAAGGACTGTTACAGAGAGAAGAGGTTGGAGACTGCGGTACAAAAGAACTGTTAGAGAGAGCAGAGTTTGGAGACTTTGGTGCAGAAGGACCATTGTAGAGAGCAGATGTTAGAGACTAGGGTGCAGAAGGACTCTTATAGAGAGCAGACGTTTGAGACTAAGGTGCAGAAGATTGTTAGAGAGAGCAGATGTTGGAGACTAGGGTACAGAAGGACAATTACAGAGAGAAAAGGTTGGAGAATGAGGTATAGAAGAACTTTTAAAGAGAGCAGAGGTTGGATACTGGGGTGCAGAGGTCTGTTAGAGAGAGGAGAGGTTGGAGAAAGGGATGCAAAAGGATCTTACAGAGAGCAGAGTCTGGAGACTGGGGTTCAGAAGGACTGTTGCAGAGAGCAGAGGTTGGAGATTGAGGTGCATAAGGATCGTTGCAGAGAGAAGAGTTTGATACTGGGGTGCAGAAAGGCTTTTACAGAGAGCAGAGATTCGAGATTGGGGTGCAGAAGAACTGTTACAGAGAGTAGAGGTTAAAGACTGGGGTGCAGAAACCTTGTTACAAGAACAGAGGTTGGATACTGAGGTGCAGAAGGAATGTTACAGGGAGCAGAGGTTGGAGACTGAGGTGCAGAGGATTCGTACAGAGAGAAGAGGTTGGAGACTGAGGTTTAGAAGCACTGTAACAGAGAGCAGAGGTTAGAATCTGTGGTGCAGATGGATGGTTGCAGAGAGAAGAGGTTGTAGACTGAGGTGCAGAAGGATCGTTACAGAGAGCAGAGGTTGGAGACTGGGATCAGAAAGACAGTTACAGAGAGCCCAGTTTGGAGACTAGGGTGTAGAAGAAATGTTGCAGTGAGCAGAGTTTGGAGACTGGGGTGCTGAAGGCCTGTTACAGAGAGCAGATTTTGGAGACTAGAGTGCAGAAGGACTGTTACAGATAGCACAGTTTATAGAGTGGGGTGCAGAAGGATATAATAGAGAGAAGGGTTTGGAGACTGAGGTGCAGAAGGACTCTTACAGAGAGCAGAGTTTGGAGATTGTGTTTCAGAATGATTGTTGCAGAGAGCAGAGTTTTCAAACTTCGGTGAATAAGAACTGTTGCAGAGAGCAGATGTTCGAGAGTGGGGTGCAGAAGTACTCTTTCCGAGAGCAGAAATTGGAGACTTGAGTGCAGAAGGATTCTTGCATGGAGCAGAGGTTGGAGACTGGGATGCAGAAGGCCTGTTACAGATATCACAGTTTGGAGACTGGTGTGCAGAATGATATTATAGAGAGCAGAGTTTGGAGACTAAGGTGCATAGGACTTCTACAGAGAGCAGAGGTTGGAGACTGGGTTGCAGAATGATTGTTTCAGAGAGCAGAGTTTTCAGACTGAGGTGCAGAAGGAATGTTGCAGAGAGCAGAGGTTGTCGACTGGGGTGGAGAAGGACTTTTGCAGAGAGCAGAGGTTGGAAACTGGGGTGCAGAAGGACTGTTGCAGAGAGCAGAGTTTGGAGACTGGAGTGCAGAAGGACTGTTGCAGAGAACAGAGGTTGGAGACTGACGTGCAAAATTCTTGTTACATAGAGCAGATGTTGGAGACTGAGAGGCAGAAGGATTGTTAAAGAGAGCAGAGTTTGCAGACTGGGGTGCAGAAGGACTGTTGCAGAGAGAAGACATTGGAGACTGGGGTTCAGAAGGACTGTTGCAGAGAGCAGAGTTTGGAGACTCGAGTGCAGAAGGACTGTTACAGAGAGCAGAGGTTGGATACTGAGGTGCAGAAAGACTCTTAGAGAGAGCAGAATTTGGAGACTAGCGTGCAGAAAAATTGATACAGAAAGCAGAGTTTGGAGAATGTGCTGCAGAAAGATCTTTACAGAGAGAATAGTTTGAAGACTGAAGTATAGAAGGACTGTTTCATAGAGAAGACGTTGGAGACTGAGGTGCAGAAGGATAGATACAGAGAACAGAGGTTGGAGACTGGGGATAAGAAAGACTGATACAGAAAGCAGAGTTTGGAGACTGGGGTGTAGAAAGACTGTTACAGAGAGCAGAGTTTGGAGACTCAGGTGCAGAAGGACTGTTACAGGAAGCAGAGTTTTGAAATTGTGGTGCAAAATGATTTTTACAAAGAGCAGATGTTGGAAACTGTGGTATAGGACTGTTATCCAGAACAGATGTTGAAGACTGGGGTGCAGAATGACTCTTACATAGAACACAGGTTGGAGACTGAGGTGCAGAATGATAGATACAGAAAACAGATGTTTGAGACTGGCGTTTATAAAGACTGATACAGAAAGAAGAGGTTGCAGACTGGGGTGTAGAAGGACCGTTACAAAAAGCCAATGTTGGAGACTGCGGTACAGAAGGACTGTTACAGAGAGCAGATGTTCGAGACTGGGGAGCAGAAGGACTGTTGCAGAGGACAGAATTTGGAGACTGGGGTGGAGAAGGAATGTTAAAGAGAGCATAATTTGGAAACTGGAGTGCAGATAGATCTTAAAGAGAGCAGAAGTTGGAGACTGTGGTGCAGAAGAACTGTTTCAGAGAACAGACATTGGAGACTGGAGTCCAGAAGAATTGTTGCAGAGAGCAGAGTTTGGAGACTGGGGTGAAGAAGGACTGTTACACAGAGAAGAGTTTGGAGACTGTTGTGTGGCAGGACTGTTACAGAGAGCAAATGTTGGAGACTGGGTTGGAGAAGAATCGTTGCAGAGAGAAGAGATTGGAGACTGTTTTGCAGAAGTACTTTTATAGAGTGCAGAGTTTAAAGACTTGGTTGCAAAAGGATCTTACAGAGAGCAGAGTTGGGAAACTGAGGTGCAGAAGGACTGTTAGAGAGAGCAGAGGTTGGATACAGGGGTGCAAAAGCATCTTACAGAGAGCAGAATTTGGAGACTGATGTGCAGAAGGACTGTTGCAGAGAGCAGAAGTTGGAGAGTCGGGTGCAGTTGGATCATTGAAGAGAGAAGAGGTTGGAGACTGGCTTGCAGAAGGCCTGCTACAGAGAGAAGAGTTTGGAGACTGGCTTGCAGAAGGCCTGTTACAGAGAGGAGAGGTTGAAGACTGAGGTGTAGGTGGGCTGTTACAGAGTGCAATGTTTTGAGACTGGGGTGCAGAAGGATCGTGAAGAGAGCAGAGGTTCAGACTGAGGTGCAGAAGGACTGTTACAGAGAGCAGAGTTTGGAGACTGAGGTGCAGAAGGACTGTTACAGAAAGCAGAGGTTGGAAATTGGGGTGCAGAAGGACCGTTACAGAGACCAGAGTTTGGTGATTGCAGTATAGAAAAACTGTTATAGAGTGCAGAGTTTGGAGACTGGGGTGCAGAAGGAATGTTACAGAGAGAACAGGTTGGAGACTGAGGTGCAGAAGGATAGATACAGAGAGCAGAGGTTTAAGACTGGGGTTAAGAAGGACCTTTACAGCGAGCAGTTGTTGGAGACTGGGGAGCAGAAGGATTGTTGTAGAGGACAGAGTTTTGAGACTGGGGTACCGCAGAACACTTGCAGAAAGCAGAGGTTAAATACTAGGGTGAAGAAGGAATGTTACAGAGAGAAGTATTTGGAAACTGGAGAACAGGTAGGAGACTGAGGTGCAGAAGGATCTTACAGAGAGAAGAGTTTGGAGACTGTGGTGCAGAAGGACTGTTGCAAAGAGCAGTGATTGGAGACTGAGGTGCAGAAGTTCTGTTACATAGAGCAGAGCAAGAAGAAAGGGGTTCAGAAGGATCTTACAGAGAGCAGAATTTGGAGACTGAAGTGCAAAAGGAGTATTGTAGAGATCAGAGTTTGGAGACTAGGGTGCAGTAGGATCATTGCAGAGAGCAGAGTTTGGAGACTGGGGTGCTGAAGTAGTATTAAAGAGAGCAAAGTTTGGAGACTGGTGTGCAGAAGGCCAGTTTCAGAGAGGAGAGTTTGGAGACTGAGGTGCAGAAGGATTGTTATACAGAAAAGTGTTTGGAGACTGGGTTGCTGAAGGATCTTACAGAGAGCAGAGTTTGGAGACTGAGGTGCAGGTGGACTGTTACAGAGGGCAAAGGTTGGGGATTGAGGTGTAGAAGGACCGTTACAGAGAGGTGAGTTTGGAGACTGAGTTGCAGAAGGACTGTTACAGAAAGCAGAGTTTTTAAATTGGGCTGCAGAAGGACCATTACAGAGAGCAGAATTTGGAGACTGCAGTATAGGTCTGTTACTGAGAGCAGAGGTTGGAGACTGGGGTGCAGAAGGACTCTTACATAGAGCACAGGTTAGAGACTGAGGTGCAGAAGGATAGATACAGAGAACAGAGGTTGGAGAGTGGGGTTCAGACAGACTGATACTGAAAGCAGAGATGGAGACTGTGGTGTAGAAGGATCGTTACAAAGAGCAGAGGTTGGAGACTGCGCTACAGAGGACTTTTATAAAGAGCAGATCTCGGATTCTGGGGAGCAGAAAAAATGTTGCAAAGGACAGAGGTTGGAGACTGGGGTGGAGAAGAAATGTTACAGAGAGCAGAGTTTGGAAACTGGAGTGCAGAAAGATCTTACAGAGAGCAGAGGTTTGAGACTGTGGTGCAGAAGGACTGTTGCAAAAATCAGACATTAGAGACTGGGTTCCAGAAGGATCATTCAAGAGAGTAGATTTTAAAACCTGGGGTGCAGAAGGACAGTTACACAGAGCAGAGGTTGGAGACTGGGGTGCAGAAGGATCCTTTCAGAGAACAAAGTTTTCATACTGAGGTGCAGAAGGACTGTTGCAGAGAGCAGAGTTTGGAGACAGAGGTGCAGAAGGAGTGTTACAGAGAGCAGAGATTGGAGATTTGGTTGCAGAAGGACCGTTACATAGAGCAGATTTTTGAGAGTGCACTACAGGAAGACTGTTACAGAGAGCAGAGGTTGGAGACTGGGGTGGAGTAGGACTGTTGCAGAGAGCAGAGGAAGGAGACTGGGATGCAGAAGGATCTTTGTGGAAAGCAGATTATTGAGATTGGTGTTCAGAAGGACTGTTACAGAGAACAGAGTTTTGATAAGGGGTTCAGAAGGATTGTTATAGAGGACAGAGTTTTGATACTGGGTTGCAGAAGAGTTTACAAAGAGCAAATGTTGGAGACTGAGGTGCAGAAGGACTGTTACAGAGAGTAGAGGTTAGAGACTGAGGTGCAGAAAGACTGTGGCAGAGAGCAGATGTTAGAGACTGGGGTGCAGAAGGACTTTTTCAGAGAGTAGATGTTGGAGATTGAGGTGCAGAAGGATCGTTACAGAAATCAGAGGTTGAATACTGGGTTTCAGAAGGACCATTGCAGAGATCAGAGTTTGGGAACTGAGGTGAAGAAGGATCGTTGCAGAGAGCAGAGTTTTCAAACTGAGGTATAGAACGACTGTTGCAGAGAGCAGATGTTGGAGACTGGGGTGCAGAAGGTTCGTTGCAGAGAGCAGAGGTTGGAGACTAAGGTGCAGAAGGACTGTTGCTGATAGCAGAGGTTTTAGACTGGGGTGTAGAACGACTGTTGCTGGGACCAGAATTTGAGACAGCGGTGCTTAAGGACTATTGCAGAGAGCAGAGATTGGAGACTGAGATGCAGAAGGACTGTTACAGAGAGTAGAGGTTGGAGACTGAGGTACAGAAAGATTGTTACAGAGAGCAGAGGTTGGAGACTGGAGTGCAGAAGGACTGTTGCAGATAGCAGAGTTTGGAGACTGGGGTGTAGTAGGACTTTTGCAGGCATCAGAGGTTTGAGACTTGGGTGCAGAAGGACTGTTGCAGAGAGCAGAGGTTGGAGACTGGGGTGCAGAAGGACCGTTACAGAGAGCAGAGTTTTGAGACTGTGGTACAGTAGGATTGTTACAGAGAGCAGAGGTTGGATACTGGGGTGCAGAAAGACTGATGCAGAGAACAGAGTTTGGAGACTGGGGTGCAGACGGACCGTTTCAGAGAGCAGAGGTTGGAGATTAAGTTGCAGAAGAATTGTTACAGGGAGCAGAGGTAGGATACTGGTTTGAAAAACAACTGATCCAGAAAGCATAGGTTGGAGAATCGGGTTCAGAAGGCCTGTTACAGAGAGCAGCGGTTGAAGACTCAGGTGCTTAATGTTCATTACGGAGAGCAGAGGTTGGAGACTGAGGTGCAGTAGGACTGTTACAGAGAGGAGCGGTTAGAGACTGGGGTGCAGAAGGATTCTTATAGATTGCAGAGGATGGAGACTGTGGTGCAGAAGGAGTGTTACAGAGAGCAGAGGATGGAGACTGGGGTGCAGAAGGAGCGTTACAGAGAGCAGAGTTTGTAGATTGGTGACCAGAAGAACTGTTACAGAGAGCAGAGGATGGAGACTGTGGTGCAGAAGGAGTGTTACAGAGAGCAGAGTTTGGAGACTGAGGTGCAGAAAGATCGTTACAGATAGCAGAGCTTGAAGACTGGGGTCCAGAAGGCCTGTTACAGAGAACAGAGTTCAGAGACTGAGGTGAAGAAGAATTTTTACAGAGAGCAGAGTTTGGACACTGATGTGCAGAAGGACTGTTACAGAGAGCAGAGCTTAGAGACTGGGGTGCAGAAGGACTGTTGAAGAGAGAAGAGGTTGGAGACATAGATGCATAAGGATCGCTACAGAGAGCAGAGGTTGGAGAATTTGGTGCAACAGGACAGTTGCAGAGAGCACTGGTTGGAGATTGGGGTGCAAAAGAAATGTTGCAGAGAGCAGAGGTTTGAGACTGGGGTGAAGAAAGACAGTAGCAGAGAGCAGAGGTTGGATACTGGGGTGCAGTAGGATCGTTGCAGAGAGCAGAGTTTGGATACTGGGGTGTAGAAGGACTTTTGCAGAGAGAAGAGCTTGTAGACTTGGGTGCAGAAGGACTGTTGCAGAGAGCAGAGGTTGGAGACTGAGGTGCAGAAGGACTTTTACATAGAGCAGAAGTTGGAGACTGGGGTGCAAAATAACTGATATGGAAAGTAGAGTTTGGAGTCTCGCGTGCAGAAGGACCATTACAAACAGCAGAGGTTGGAGACTGCGGTACAGAAGGAATGTTACTGAGAGTATATTTTGGAGCCTGGGGTGTAGAAAAACTTTTGCTGAGAACAGAGGTTGGAGACTGGGGTGCAGAAGGAATGTTGCATAGAGCAGAAGTTGGAGACTGAGATGCAGAAGGACTGTTATAGAGAGCAGAGTTAGGATACTGGTGTGCAAAAGGACTGATCCAGAAAGCATAGGTTGGAGAATGGGGTTAAAAAGGCCTGTTACAGAGAGCAGCGGTTGGAGACTGATGTGCTGAAGGTTAATCACAGAGAGCAGAGGTTGGACACTGAGGTGTAGAAGGACTGTTACAGAGAGGAGCGGTTGGAGACAGGGGTGCAGAAGGATTCTTACAAAGAGCAGAGGAAGGAGACTGGGGTGCAGAAGGACAGTTACGGAGAGCAGAGAATGGAGACTGAGGTGAAGAAGGATCGTTGCAGAGAGCAGAGGTTGGAGACTGGGGTGCAGAAGGACCTTTACAGATTGCAGAACTTGGAGATTGAGGTGGAGAAGGATCCTGAAGAGAACAGAGGTTGAAGACTGAGGTGCAGAAAAATAGCTACAGAGAGCAGAGTTTGGAAACTGGGGCGCAGCAGGACAGTTACAGAGAGCACAGGTTGGAGACTGGGGTGTAGAAGAAATGTTGCAGAGAGCAGAGTTTTGAGACTGGGATGAAGAAGGACTGTAGCGGAGAGCAGAGGTTGGAGACTGGGGTGCAGAAGGACTGTTGCAGAGAGCAGAAGTTGGAGACTGGGATGCAAAAGAATCCTTGAAGTGAGCAGTGGTTGGAGACTGGATTGTAGAAGAACTGTTGCAGAGAGAAGAGCTTGGAGACTAAGGTGCAGAAGGACTGTTGCAGAGAGCAGAGGTTGGTGACTGAGGTGCAGAAGGACTGTTACAGAGAGCAGAGGTTGAAAACTGGGCTGAAAAAGGATCTTTTTAAAGATCAGAGGTTTCAGACTAAGGCTTAGAAAAACTGTTACAGAGAGCAGAGTTTGGAGTCTGAGATGCAGAAGGACTGTTACAGAGAGCAGGGTTTGGAGAGTGGTTTGCAGAAGTACTGTTGCACAGAGCAGATGTTGGAGGCTGGGGTGCAGAAGGGCTGTTACAGAGAGCATACGTTGAAGACTGAGGTTCAGAAGGAATGTTACAGAGAGCAGAGGTTGGAGACTGCGTTACAGAAGGACCATTACAGACAGCAAAGGTTGGAGACTGAGGTGCAGAAGACTTAAAAAGAGAGCAGAGTTTTGATACTGCAGTGCAGAAGGACGGTTACAGAGAGCAAATGTTGGAGACTGGGATAAAATGGATCTTACAGATAGCAGAGTTTGGAGACTGGGGTGCAGAAGGACTGTTGCAGAGAGCAGACGTTTGAGCCTGAGGTTCAGAAGTATCATTGCAGAGAAAAGAGGTTGGAGACTGTGGTTTAGAAGACTTATAGAGAGCAGAGTTTCGAGATTGAGGTGCAAAAGAACTGTTACAGAGAGCAGAGGTTGGAGACCTGGGTGCAGAAGACCTGTTACAGAGAGCAGAGGTTGGAGACTGAGGGGCAGAAGGACTGTTACTGAGAGCAGAGGTTGGAGACTGAGGTGCAGAAGGATTGTTACAGAGAGAAGAGGTTGGAGACTTAAGTGCAGAAGGATCTCTACAGAGAGCAGAGTTTGGAGACGGGGGTGCAGTAGGATAGTTTCAGACAGCACAAGTTGGAGACTGGGGTGCAGAAGAAATGTTGAGGAGAGCAGAGGTTGGTGACTGGGGTATAGAAGGACTGTAGCAGAGAGCAGAGGTTGGAGACTGTGGTGTAGAAGAATTGTTTCAGAGAGAAGATGTTGGATACTGGGGTATAATAAGACGTTTGCAGAGAGAAGAGGTCGGAGACTGGGGTGCAGAAGGACTGTTGCAGAGAGCAGAGGTTGGAGACTGAGTTGCAGAAGGACTGTAGCAGAGAGCAGAGGTTGGAGACTGTGGTGCAGAAGGACTGTAGCAGAAAGCAGAGGTTGGAGACTGTGGTGTAGAAGGATCGTTGCAGAGAGCAGATGTTGGATACTGGGGTATAATAAGACGTTTGCAGAGAGCAGAGGTTGGAGACTGGGGTGCAGAAGGACTGTTGCAGAGAGCAGAGGTTGGAGACTGAGGTGCAGAAGAACTGTTACAGAGAGCAGAGATTGTAGCCTGGGGTGTAGACGGACAGATGCAGAGAACAGAGGTTGGATACTGGGGTGCACAAGGGCCGTTGCAGAGATATGAGGTTGTAGACTGAGGTGCAGAATGACTGTTACAGAGAGCAAAGTTTGGAGAACGGGGTCCAGAAGGATCTTACAGAGAGCAGACGTTGGAGACTTGGATGCAGAAGGATCGTTGCAGAAAGCAGAGGTTCAGACTGGGTTGTAGAAAGACTTTTGCAGAGAGCAGAGGTTGGAGACTGGGGTGCAGAAGGCCTGTTACAGAGAGCAGAGTTAGGAGACTGGGTAGCAAGAGACCTGTTACAGAGAGCAGATGTTGGGGACTGGAATGCAGAAAGATTGTTACAGATAGCCCAGTTTGGAGACTTGGGTTTAGACAGATTGTTGCAGAGAGCAGAAGTTTCAGACTGAGGCTTAGAAGGACTGTTACAGAGAGCAGAGTTTGGAAATTGGGATGCAGGAGAACCGTTATAGACAAAATAGGTTGGAGACTGTCATACAGAAGGACTGCTACAGAGAGCAGAGTTTTGAGACTGGGGTGCAGAAGGACCATTACAGAGAGCAGATGTGAGAGACTGGGATGCAGAAGAATCGTTGCAGAGAACAGAGGTTGGAAACTGAGGTGCAGAAGGATCGATACAGAGAGCAGAGTTTGGAGACCGGGGTGCAGTAGGATAGTTTTAGAGAGCACAGGTTGGAGACTGGGTGCAGAAGAAATGTTGCAGAGAGCAGAAGTTGGAGACTGGGGTGCAGAAGGACTGTAGCAGAGAGCAGAGGTTAGAGACTAAGGACTGTTTCAGAGAGCAGACGTTGGAGACTGGGATGCAGAAAGATCGTTGCTGAGAGCAGATGTTGAATACTGGGGTACAATAAGACGTTAGCAGAGAGCAGATGTTGGAGACTGGGGTGTAGATGGACTGTTGCAGAGAGCAGATGTTGGAGACTGGGATGCAGAAGGATCGTTGCAGAGAGCAGAAGTTGTAGACTTAAGTGCAGACGGATCTCTACAGAAAGCAGAGTTTGGAGACTGGGGTGCAGTAGGATAGTTTCAGAGAGCACAAGTTGGAGACTGGGGTGCAGAAGAAATGTTGAAGAGAGCAGAGGTTGGAGACTGAAGTGCAGAAGGACTGTAGCATAGAGCAGAGGTTGGAGACTGTGGTGTAGAAGGATCGTTGCAGAGAGCAGATGTTGGATACTGGGGTATAATAATACGTTTGCAGAGAGCAGAGGTTGGAGACTGGGGTGCAGAAGGACTGTTGCAGAGAGCAGAGGTTGGAGAATGAGGTGCAGAAGGACTTTTACAGACAGCAGAGGTTTTAGACTGGGGTGCAGAATAACTAATATGGAAAGTAGAGTTTGGAGACTGGGGTGCAGAAGGACTGTTACAGAGAGCAGAATTTGTAGCCTGGCGTGTAGAAGGACAGATGCAGAGAACAGAGGTTGGATACTGGGGTGCACAAGGGCCGTTGCAGAGTGATGAGGTTGGAGACTGAGGTGCAGAATGACTGTTACAGAGAGCAAAGTTTGGAGAACGAGGTGCAGAAGGATCTTACAGAGAGCAGACGTTGGAGACTTGGATGCAGAAGGATCGTTGCAGAGAGCAGAGGTTAAACACTGGGGTGTAGAAAGACTTTTGCAGAGAGCAGAGGTTGGAGACTGTGGTGTAGAAGGATCGTTGCAGAGAGCAGATGTTGGATACTGGGGTATAATAAGACATTTGCAGAGAGCAGAGGTTGGAGACTGGGGTGCAGAAGGACTGTTGCAGAGAGCAGAGGTTGGAGACTGAGGTGCAGAAGGACTGTTACAGACAGCAGAGGTTTTAGACTGGGGTGCAGAATAACTAATACGGAAAGTAGATTTTGGAGACTGGGGTGCAGAAGGACTGTTACAGAGAGCAGAATTTGTAGCCTGGCGTGTAGAAGGACAAATGCAGAGAACAGAGGTTGAATACTGGGGTGCACAAGGGCCGTTGCAGAGAGATGAAGTTGTAGACTGAGGTGCAGAATGACTGTTACAGAGAGCAAAGTTTGGAGAACGGGGTGCAGAAGGATCTTACAGAGAGCAGACGTTGGAGACTGGGATGCAGAAGGATCGTTGCAGAGAGCAGAGGTTAAAGACTGGGGTGTAGAAAGACTTTTGCAGAGAGCAGAGGTTGGAGACTGTGGTGCAGAAGGCCTGTTACAGAGAGCAGAGTTTGGAGACTGGGTAGCAGGAGACCTGTTACAGAAAGCAGATGTTGTTGACTGGGGTGCAGAAAGATTGTTACAGATAGCCCAGTTTGGAGACTTGGGTTTAGAAGGATTGTTGCAGAGAGAAGAAGTTTTAGACTGAGGCCTAGAAGGACTGTTACTGAGAGCAGAGTTTGGAAATTGGGGTGCAGAATAATCGTTATAGAGAGAAGACGTTGGAGACTGTCATACAGAAGGACTGTTAAAGAGAGCAGAGATTTGAGACTGGGTAGCAGAAGGACCATTGCAGAGAGCAGATGTGGTAACTGGGATGATGAAGAATCATTGCAGAGAACAGAGGTTTAAGACTCAGGTGCAGAAGGATCGCTACAGAGAGCAATGTTTGGAGACCGGGGTGCAGTACGATAGATTTAGAGAACACAGGTTGGAGACTGGGGTGCAGAAGAAATGTTGCAGAGAGCAGAGCTTGGAGACTGGGGTGCAGAGGGGCTGTAGCAGAGAGCAGAGGTTGGAGACTGGGGTGTAGAAGGACTGTTGCAGAGAGCAGACTTTGGAGATTGGGATGCAGAAAAATCATTGCAGAGAGCAGGTGTTGGATACTGGGGTATAATAAGACGTTTGCAGAGAGCAGAGGTTGGAGACTGGGGTGCAGATGGACTGTTGCAGAGAGCAGAGGTTTGAGACTGAGGTGCAGAAGGACTGTTAGAGACAGCAGAGGTTTTAGACTGGGGTGCAGAATAACCAATACGGAAAGTAGAGTTTGGAGACTGGGGTGCAGAAGGACTGTTACAGAGAGCAGAGATTGTAGCCTGGGGTGTAGACGGACAAATGCAGAGAACAGAGGTTGGATACTGGGGTGCACAAGGGCCGTTGCAGAGAGATGAAATTGTAGACTGAGGTGCAGAATGACTGTTACAGAGAGCAAAGTTTGGAGAAGGGGTTGCAGAAGGATCTTACAGAGAGCAGACGTTGGAGACTGGGATGCAGAAGGATCATTGCAGAGAGCAGAGGTTGGAGACTAGGGTGTAGAAAGACTTTTGCAGAGAGCAGAGGTTGGAGACTGGGGTGCAGAAGGCCTGGTACAGAGAGCAGAGTTTGAATACTGGGTAGCAGGAGACCTGTTACAGAGAGCAGATGTTGGGGACTTGGGTGCAGAAGAATTGTTACAGATAGCATATTTTTGAGACTTGGGTTTAGAAGGATTGTAGCAGAGAGCAGAATTTTCAGACTGAGGCTTAGAAGGACTGTTACAGAGAGCAGAGTTTGGAAATTGGGGTTTAGAAAGACCGTTATAGAGAGAAGAGGTTGGAGACTGTCATACAGAAGGACTGTTACAGAGAGCAGAGTTTTGAGACTGGGGTGCAGAAGGACCATTGCAGAGAGAAGATGTGGTAGAATGGGATGCAGAAGAATCATTGCAGAGAACAGAGGTTGGAGACTGAGGTGCAGAAGGATTTTTGCAGAGAGCTGAGTTTTCAGACTGAGGTGAAGAAGGACTGTTTCAAACAGCAGATGTTTGATCCTGGGGTGCAGAAGGACTGTTACACAGAGCAGAGTTTGGAGACTGGGGTACAGAAAGATCATTGCAGAGAGCACAGTTTGGAGACTGGGGTGCAGAAGGCCTGTTACTGAGAGCAGAGTTTGAAGACTCGCGTGCAGAAGGACTGTTACAGAGAGCAGATTTTGAAGAACGGGGTGAAGAAGTATCGTTGCAATGAGCAGAGGTTGGAGACTGAATTGCAGAAAGATCTTAAAAAGAGCAGAGTTTGGAGACTGAGAGCAGATGTTCGAGAGTGGGGTGCAGAAGGACTCTTTCAGAGAGCAGAACTTGGAGACTGGGGTGCAGAAGGATACTTGCTTGGAGCAGAGGTTGGAGCCTAGGGTGCAGAAGGCCTGTTTCAGATTCACAGTTTGGAGACCTGTGTGCAGAATGATATTATAGAGAGGAGAGTTTGGAGACTGAGGTGCAGAAGGACTGTTACAAAGAGCAGAGGTTTGAGACTGGGTTGCAGAATGATTGTTGCAGAGAGCAGAGTTATCAGACTTAGGTGAAGAAGGACTGTTGCGGAGAGCAGATGTTCGAGAGTGAGGTGCAGAAGGACTCTTTCGGAGAACAGAACTTGGATACTGGGGTGCAGAAGTTTTCTTGCAGGGAGCAGAGTTTGGAGACTGGGGTGTAGAAGGCCTGTTACAGATATCTCAGTTTGGAGACTGGTGTGCAGAAGAATATTATAGAGAGCAGAGTTTGGATACTTAGGTGTAGAAGGACTGTAACAGAGAGCAGAGGTTGGAAACTGGGGTGCAGAATGATTGTTGCAGAGAGCAGAGTTTTCAGACTGAGGTGCAGAAGTACTGTTTCAGAGAGCAAATGTTTGAGACTGGGGTGCAGAAAGAGTGTTTAAGAGAGCAGAACTTGGAGAATGGGGTGGAGTAGGATTGTTGCAGGGAGCAGAGGTTGTAGACTGGGGTGCAGAAGGACTGTTATAGAGAGTGGAGCTTTGACACTGTGGTGCAGAATGACTGCTGATAGCTGGTGAGCCTCCTTCTGGACACCTTCTTTTCTGCACAGTCCGTCAGGCCCTCTCTCCTCACCCTGCTCTATTTTGGCTTTGTGAGCCCCTGTGACTTCCACAGTCACTCTAAGCTATGACTCCCAGGCCTATCTCCTGGGAACCTGTCCCGCTGCCTCCTGGAATCTTCTTTGGGAGACCCCACAGGTACCCACACTCCAGGCCCAACCTCCTTTCCTTCTTTCCTCTCCCCAGACACACTCCTTCTCATTTTTTTTAATGTTTTAATGAGTGATCCCACTTCCACTCAGCTACCCCACAGACCAGGTGCCCTCTTGTGTCCTCGTCACCAGGACTTTAAAGTGCTCCACCTAGGGCTCCTCTTCAGATCTTTTCACCAAGCTCCAAATGTCACATCTTCAGTTACCAGATATTTCCTTTTAATCTTGTTTTGGCACCCGATTACTCTCCCTGACTACATGAAGGTATTTTAACCAAAGCACATGGACTGTAGAGACTATTATGGCTTAGAAATAAGGTATCCCCCCACCAAAAGCTCAGGGTCAGCCACAGTAGCAGTGTTCAGAGGTGAAATGATTAGACTGTGAGATTTGTGACCTAATCTGTGGATCCATCCATTTTGTGGGTTAATTATCTGAAAATCCCACTGTACTGAGAGGAATGTGGGCAGGTGGAGTGTGGCTGGGGACATGCCCTGGGGAATCACATCTTGTCCCCTGCGAACTGTCTCCTCCTGTCCCCTTTCCAGCCTTAACCTTCTGGATGCCATTAGCTAGGGACGCTTCCCCCGTTGTTCCCTTACACCTAGGTGTCCCACCTCATCTCAGGACGGCAGCAATGGGTCAGCTGGCCCCAGACCAAACCTCCAAGCCAGAAGGCCAGAGTGCATCTCCCCCTCCAGGTTATTCTGGTCAGGCCTTTTGTAAGTGGAGCTGCCTGTGGAGCCCGGAAGCTGCAGCAGCGTGGTCAAGAGCCACGTAGGTGGGTGGAGCAGCCTCTCGCTAAGCGAGAGATGGGCCTCCCATGCGAGCCTGGATGGTGGAGAATGCCTGCCGGTTCGGGCAGAGCGACCAGCCGCTGGGTGCTGGCCGCTTGCAGTAGCGGGTGCTGGCTGCGGGACTAAACACCTGCACCCTCCGTGGAGCCGCCTGTGGAGCCAGGAAGCTGCGGCCGCGTGGTCAAGAGCCAGGCAGGTGGGTGGGGCAGCCTCTCGCTGAGCGAGATGGGCCTCCCGTGCGAGCCTGGATGGTGAAGGGCGCCTGCCGGTTTGGGCGGGGCGGGCCGGCCACTGGGTGCAGGCTGCTTGCGTTAGGGGGTGCTGGCTGGGGAACTAAACACCTGCACCCGCCGTGGAGCTGCCTGTGGAGGCCGTGTGGTCTAGAGCCAGGCAGGTGGGTGGGGCAGCCGCACGCTGAGCCAGAGATAGGCTTCCCATGAGAGCCGCCTGCAGGAGCAGCTGATGGCTGCAGTACTGTACCTCTGTGCCCACGTGGCCAGCCAAGATCCACTTCTCTGGGACTAACTGTCACTTCCAATAAACCTACCAGTTCTCCGCTGCTCTCCTCTTAAGGGAATTTTGTTATAAGTTCTTCCATAGGTAGGCTGCGGCTATTGCAGTGGGTTGTTCTGGTCCCGTTAAAGTGGAGACATTGGAATCGCTGCTTCCTCGCCGGCCGCCATGATGGATCCCCCCATGATTTTTATTTAAACAGATATTTTGGTAGGTCTATTGTTATGCTATATTGTATCATAATGGGAATGTGTCCCTATACTTTCTCCCTAAAAATTATTCCTTTCTGTCATGCTCATCAAAAGCAGAGAATTAACACTTAGCATTATCTAATGTTTACCATTAGTAATTTTCCACACACATCATCT